>NC_087269.1:10704366-10826866 GCF_015220805.1 Pogoniulus pusillus | reverse complement strand
CCAGAGGGCCAACCAGATCCTGGGCTGCATCAGGAGAAGTGTGGCCAGCAGGTCGAGGGAGGTGATTCTCCCTCTCTACTCCACTCTGGTGAGACCCTACCTAGAGTACTGCATCCAGTTCTGGAGCCCCCACTACAAGAAGGATGTGGAGATGCTGGAGTGTGTCCAGAGAAGGGCCACTGGGATGATCAGAGGGCTGGAGCACCTCTCCTATGAGGACAGACTGAAAGAGTTGGGGCTGTTCAGTCTGGAGAAGAGGAGGCTTTGAGGTGACCTTATTGTGGCCTTTCAGTGCCTGAAGGGGGCCTACAAAAAAGCTGGGGAAGGACTTTTCAGGATATCAGGGAGTGACAGGACTAGAAGGAGTGGAGCAAAGCTGGAGATGGGTAGGTTCAGGCTGGACGTGAGGAGGAAGTTCTTCACCATGAGAGTGGTGAGACACTGGAATGGGTTGCCCAGGGAGGTGGTTGAGGCCCCATGGCTGGAGATGTTTAAGGCCAGGCTGGATGAGGCTCTGGCCAGGTTGATCGAGGGTAGGGTGTCCCTGCTCATGGCAGGGGGGTTTGAACTAGATGATTCTTCTGGTCCCTTCCAACTCTGATTCTATGATTCTAAATGGTGGCTACAATGAGTGAAATTATCAAATGGTTACAAAATCTCTGGAAGCAGTTAAAAGTTCCCCCCCAAAAAAGTGAGTGAATGCAGCACAGAAATCATGGTGGTCTTTACTGGGGCTTTGATGTGCTCTGCCTAGTTCTTCCTAATGAATTTGCAAAGCTGTTGAAGATTTGAGGATTTTTCCTATGTAAATCTGTTTCAGACTGTGAAGGACTAAAAAATTACATCCAAATTCTGCCAGACTCACAATGTGGGGATTTCAGATGCTCATTCATAGTTGTATCCCTTATCCCATTTGAGACCTCTGATGGACAACTGAGAGCCGTGATATCTGTGTCCTGTCCTGCAGCCTTGCCTGCAGCCCTTCCCAGCCTTTGTTTCTCTTCTGCTATCTAGGAAAAGCACATTATCTGTTGTGTGCTGTGCTATTCCCATCTAAGTGGTGACCTTTTAGAAGAGTTAACAATTTTACTAGAGGATAAGCCCCCCCTCCCCCCCAAAAAAAGGAAAAATGTTTGGTCTATGATTTTTTTAAGTTCCACAACTGGAATTAGTATGTGCCTTGTGCTTAGCACTTGGGAAGGTAGAGAAGGGCTGATATTTGAACAAGCTTTTGCTCTTTTTTCTACAGTGGCAGTAGACCCAAATTCCAGGCTCTTATACCACTAAAGGTCAACCAACTGTAGAAAAAAGCCATGGGAATGGCCACATTTTCTAACACTATCTAACACACAAGCCCTAAGGGAAAATTAGAGCTGTTCAATTATATATGATGTTTTACCCAAGCCTCCTGTGGCCTGTCTGCTTTATAAGTCAGGAAACTCTCTTTTCCAAGTATTTCTCTAGTCCTCTTTTAAACCCATGCAGGTCTTCATCCAAGACTACAATACATGTATGGAGGAAATATCTCCTCCTGCTCATTTGAAATGAGCACTGCTACAAGGAGATTGGGCTCCCAGTCTTTGGCCCCTTGATCTTATTCCAAAGCATGGTGAACGCTGGATCCTTCTCTGCCCATTCTAGATATTTATGCTCACTTCTGCTCCTCATTTTTCATAATATACTTCTTAGCATGTTAGTTTTGGAAACTTCTGCTCTAGCCTCTCCTCCCTAACTGCTTGCTAAGCTATGCCTTAAAAGATTTGAGGCAGTTTTGATTCCATCAGTTCTCTCAGATATTGGCTCACTCCCTCAAGGACTGATTGCATGCTCATAACTTGTTCTCTTTCCTTATTTTTTTAATTGTAAGTGTATCTCTCAGAGGACCACTGCTGTGTTTCAGATATTCAAAAATAGTCTGAAAATGTAAAGTCAGCATAGTAATGGGCATGTCACAGAACTGCAGAACCACAGGATCACAGAATTAACCAGGTTGGAAAAGACCTCTCAGATCATCGAGTTCAACCTATCACCTAACCCTTCTAATTAACTAAACCTTGGCACTAAGTGCCTCATCCAGCCTCCTCTTAAGCATCTCCAGGGATGGTGACTCCACCACCTACCCTGGGCAGCCTATTCCAATGGCCAATCACTCCATGAAGAAGCAATATGTTGCTGCATATGTGGTTTAATTTTAACAATATCTTGACTCTCATGTAAGTTCCTCATTAAAAAAAAAGGGGGGAGGGGGAGAGAAAGAGATATTCTTTTCTAGGCTTCCTTTGCTATAGAAAGGATTAAGTTTCACCTGGAAGGAGCTTCCACTAGTCTGACACTTTATACTTTTCAAAAGCACTGCATTACAGCAGTGACATTTTCATACCGAGTTAGCCCACTGTACAATCAAAACCCACTGATACTGCATCTCTGTAGAAGGAAGCCAAGGAGCTCTTCAGTGGCTGAAAATGAAAGTAGCATCTCCTCAACTTCTATATGCTTGGTTCTTGGACAACTACTACCAGCTACTTTTCACTTTGCTTCTTTCAAACTTTTCATGCCCAAGTAAAAGTTTTCACTTGTATACTACACCAAAAGAAAGAAAATATCATGCAATGTTTGTCTTTCCATTCTTCATAAATTGTTATGATAACAAAAGCCTCCAATCTGATTGTCTTTAAGTCAGCTCCTCTCAACCCTTTTTTGTCATTAGCTGGGATTCCTGGTTTTCAGAGAAGGGAAAATTCTTTTATAGAGGAGAAGAAAGGGGGATTCTGGCTAGATTTTCTTTTGAGTGTCCTTTACATTCATGTGTGGTAGAAAGCAGGCCTGCTTTGTACAATGGGCCAGGAAAAAACAGACAGAGTTACTTCTTTCCCTTCTCTCATTTGTGTAAAACCAGGAGGGTGCTACATTACCCAAAAGGCAGAACAGAGTCATCTGTCACTCACAGAGCTTGGCTAATGTTAGTTGTCCCAGGAACAGTGCCTTAGCGATATAAATGTAACAGAGGAGGTGCAAACGCATGGCATTAAATCAAATGTCAACTCTGACATTCAGAGGTCAAAAAATCAACAGCATGGAGACAAAGATGTTAATTTTGAAGTTCCCAGGATATTCCCCATACCACATCCCAGAAGAACTCATAATACTCCAAATATATTTGCAGGCTGTGGGATGCTGAGTGCTTATCCTCTTGAAGTTGAAGGATGCCTCTCAAACCAGCACCATGGCACCTCTATCCCAAGACACCCTTCTTTCTGTCCCCTTGAGCAGAGATAAGCTTGTACTTGCTGCAGCATGAGAAAGAAGGCTCTGGTTGCTGTGTTTTATCTATGACAGACATCAACACCTTTTGCTGGACAATGTTTTTATCAATCTGATGGCATTTTGAAGTAAGAAGTTAAAGTGCCTTGAAGGAAACCTGTGAAGCAAGATGGTGGTTTCAAAACAAACACTGGAAAAGGGACTAATTTAGAAATGAGAAGAAGTATCTTCAGTTCAAGCAAATCCCTGGCAGAAAGAAGGGCTGAAAGCCTTGAGCTTGCTTTAGCCACAGTATCAATCTGTCTCCAAAAACAATATATGTTCCATGGAGAGCTGCAAATCTTGAAGTACACAATTATTGCCTCAACAGATCTGAAATAATAGAGAGAAATGAAACAATGCCACCCAGGGGAGATTTTTGGACTGAGTTGAAGCTTGACTGAGTAATGATCAACCATCTTGTCACATCAAGACACATCCCTGCTCCATTCCAGAGTGCCACAGAAGACCAATCTCAAAGGCCAAAGTGTAGGTGCTATGTCCTGCCTGGTCCGATGTGGTCCAGGAATCAGCAGAGGAAGACCCAAGGGCGACATGGCAGGTGACCAGCCCCATCATTGCAAAGTCATTCCTGTGAGAGAGCAACCATACGAAGGTGAAGAATTTATTTCCTAGCCTGTTATCACAGGAATGGTGTGGCCAGCACGACCAGGGAAGTTCTTCCATGTACTCAACACTGCTTAGGCTACATCTTGAGTACTGGGCCCCTCAATTTGAGAAAGATGTTGAGGTGCATGCATGAACATGTCCAGAGAAGGGCACCAATGCCAGTGAGGGGGATGGAGCACAGCCCTACAAGGAGCAGCTGAGGAAGAGGGGAGTGTTCAGCCTGTAGAAGAGGAGGGTCAGGGAAAACCTTATTGCTCTCTCCAACTACCCAAAGGGAGGCTGTAGCCAGCTGAAGTCAGACTTTTCTGTCAGGCAGCCAGTGACAGAAAGAGGGGATACAGTCTCAAGCTGCACCAGGGCAGTTTCAGGCTGGATGTTAGGAAGAAGTTCTGCACAGAAAGAGTGATTGGTATTAGAATGGGCTGCCCAGGGAGGTGGTGGAGTCATTGTCCCTGGAAGTGTTTAAAAAGAGACTGGATATGGCACTTGGTGCCATGGTTTAGTTGATTAGAAGGCTTTGGGTGATAGGTTGGACTTGATGATCTTGAAGGTCTTTTCCAACCTGATTGATTCTGTGATAGTTTCTTCACTGACAATTTTCTGTCATATGAGGCCCACTAAAAGAGTCTGGAGTCTGCTGGTGCCTGTTTGCAGTGGCCCACACCATCATGGCCAATCATGAAACAAGCATCCCAGAAGCATCAGAACAAACTGAAATGTGGGATTTCACATGAAGTTTTTGCATGCATGTGCAACATTAATTAAGCCTGACTGCTCAGCTTGTTGAAATACAAGATTTTGTTCCTGGGGGTGTCAGGTCTTTAGGCCAAACAGATTAGCAGGCAGATAGGACAGAAAGCACTGCACAGCCTAGAAGTGCTGATACTCAATCTGATGTTGACAGTGCCATTCCAAAGCAGGTTAATTAAAATAATAACTCAGCTTTCTCCTTTTTATATACACTTGTTCAAAGAAAAATTTTACTTTGATTATTTCCCTGTATTTTCATTAATTATGCAACCTGTTACAAAAAGAATCTAATTAGGAAACCTATCTGGGTTTCGAAACAAGCTGCATCGATGCATTTTCACAAAGGGTTTTCATCTTCTTGAGACAAAGATCGCTTTCAGCTATAATTAAGGCTGATAAACCTGGTAAAGAGGAAATTAACACAAACCTCAGGGCTGATCAGCTCAAAAGGCTTATGAAAATATACTTCTGGAAATTGAAAAAAAAAAAAAAAGAAAAGAAAAAGGAGAGAATTCAACATGCACAAGTGAATACTCCTCGTGACATTATTAATTAGACCAGAAAGTCAGGGTTTTTTTATCTCAACTTAAGCTCTCCCTCTCACTTTCTGCAGTTTGGTGTTTCATGCCATTTAATTACTGCTGAGTAAGAGTGGAAGTCACTTCTCCACACACATTAAGGAAAGCAGCAATCAGCAATAAATTCCCAGAAAAACAGCTTGTACAACTCGTTTCCTTAATCAAGGAGCTCGGAAGCATTGCCTGATTTACTTGCTCCTGTTCTTAAGCCACGTCTGTCTTTCACAAATAGGTGTCAGCACCACGAGGCCTTGTCACAGGTTCTGCCCTTGATTTATTCTCAAGCTGTGGACAAATCACTTAACCTTTTCCAAACTCAATTTGTCTTCCTATGAAATGGACTTATCAATTTCTTCACCTAGGCCCTGGGTTAACTCTGCCTCCAGTAAATGTTCTCTCAGTATCTAGTACAAAAGGTGAGCTACCATATAAATTACAACTATTGAAATAAGAGGAAGTTTCAGATGCCTTCCCATGGGAAGTTCAGTGTCCTTAAATAGCGAAGGATCTTCTGCCACCCATGAACTGTCACAGGATCACAGGATGTTACCCCCATTTGGCTTGGAAGGGACCCAAAGAGATCATCAAGTCTAAACTCCCTGTCAGAGCAGGACCACACAATCTAGCTCAGGTCACAGAGGAACGCATCCAGACAGGCCTTCAAAGTCTCCAGAGAAGGAGACTCCACAACCTCTCTGGGGAGCCTGTGACCTTTACAGTCAAGAAGTTCTCCCTTGTGTTGAAGTGGAGCCTCCTGTGCTGCAGCTTCCATCCATTGCTCCTTGTCCTACCACAGGGTACAACTGAGAAGAGTTTGTATCCTCCCTCCAGACCCCCAACCCTCAGATATTTATAAACATTTACTAAATCCTCCCTCAGTCTTCTCCAGACTAAACAGCCCCAGGTCGCTCAGCCTCTCCTCACCAGGCAGTGCTCCAGTCCCCTAATCATCCTCATAGCCCTCCACGGACTCTCTCCAGCAGATCCCTGTCCCTCTTAAACTGAGGAGCCCAAAACTGAGGAATAATT
Organism: Pogoniulus pusillus; assembly: GCF_015220805.1. Classification (NCBI taxonomy): domain Eukaryota; kingdom Metazoa; phylum Chordata; class Aves; order Piciformes; family Lybiidae; genus Pogoniulus; species Pogoniulus pusillus. The sequence goes on along the minus strand of NC_087269.1, from coordinate 10,820,579 downwards.
CTGACATGTAGTCAGTAACCTGCAAGCCAGGTTCAGATTGAAAAGTCTCTTAAAACTACCAAGAAAAAAAAAAACCAACAACAAACTCAGGTCTTACAAATGACATCATCAGCACACCAGCAAGAGGCACTGTATTTCAGATGACTGCAAGGTGAGATCCCAGTGGCCATGTTAATCTCTCAGGTGCTCACTTTCTAGATAATAAGACTTCTCTACAACATTGTCATGCTCTGCTCTCCAAAAACCTATGGACTGAATTTTAAAAGTTGCAGCCCTCATGTCAATCCTAGCAGAGTACTGGAGGTACCTGTAAAGAAGCAAAACTAATGGGATGCAGAATTCATGAGATGCTGACAAGGTCCATACACTTAAGAGGCATCTGTTGAATCACTAATGGGGGTAACAAATTACACTCCTGCTCCACAAGTCTATGAAAATGTATAGCTTCACTTCAAATTTGATTAAAGGGGTAAATGCAAGGATCACCTTCCTCATGACTGAGTATGACATTGGTATTAGCCTGCCTCAGGAGATGTTGCTGTCTAACCAGAAAAACAGGAGCAGATGGGTTCTCTGTTGATGCTATTTCCTCTGTTGATGCTGTTTCCTTAAACAGTACCTGTTGTATTTGAAAAGTAGTCATACTGCCCTGGGAGCAACACATTGAAATTCAAAACAACACTGAGCTTCCCAGTTCCCCAGTTTGCCCTGTGGAAGCTGTACCTCTAGACAAACTGACCAACCAGAGAGGCCAGGAAACACTGCTAACTTCTCTAAGGGAAGATGTAAGTTTGCAGGTGACAGTAAGTTTGCAGATGACACCAAGCTAGGAGCAGGCGTTGATCTGTTGGAAGGTAGGAGAGCCCTGCAGAGGGACCTGGACAGGCTGGATGGGTGGGCAGAGGCCAATGGGATGAGATTTAACAAGGCCAAGTGCAGGGTTCTGCACTTTGGCCACAACAACCCCAAGCAGCACTACAGGCTGGGGACACAGAGGCTGGAGAGCAGCCAGGCAGAAAGGGACCTGGAGATACTGGTAGATAGTAGGCTGAAGATGAGGCAGCAGTGTGCCCAGGTGGCCAAGAGAGCCAATGGCATCCTGGCTTGCATCAGGAATAGTGTGGCCAGCAGAACAAGGGAGGTTATTCTTCCCCTGTGCTCAGCACTGGTGAGGCCACACCTTGAGCACTGTGTCCAGTTCTGGGCCCCTCAATTCAAGAGAGATGTTGAGGTGCTGGAATGTGTCCAGAGAAGGGCGACAAAGCTGGTGAAGGGCCTGGAGCATAAACCCTATGAGGAGAGGCTGAGGGAGCTGGGGGTGTTTAGCCTGGAGAAGAGGAGGCTCAGGGGTGATCTTATTACTGTCTACAACTACCTGAAGGGGCATTGTAGCCAGGTGGGGGGTGGTCTCTTCTCGCAGGCAACCAGCAATAGAACAAGGGGACACAGTCTCAAGTTGTGCCAGGGTAGGTATAGGCTGGATATTAGGAGGAAGCTCTTCACAGAGAGAGTGATTTCCCATTGGAATGGGCTGCCCAGGGAGGTGGTGGAGGCACCGTCCCTGGGGGTCTTCAAGAAAAGACTGGATGAGGCATTTAGTGCCATGGTCTAGTTGACTGGATAGGGCAGGGTGATAGGTTGGACTGGATGATCTTGGAGGTCTTTTCCAACCTGGTTCATTCTATGATTCTATGATTCTGTGTGGTTATGCAAACTGTACTCTGTCAGGTCTCCTGGTACACTGCTTCTACCACCCAATATCATGGTAAAGGTTAGCAGCTCTGTACAGCACAAGGCAGAGACCAGAACTACACTGACTATTGCTTTTGTCACTGCCTTCCAGGACCACAAGAAATTTTGCCTAGAAATATCAAGGGGTTTAGGAGACAAAGAAATGACAATGCTTTCCATCCTGAAAAGAATAGGCTGGGAAACAGTAGGATTTTTCTCTCTTCATATAGTGTCTATCAGTCCACAAGAAGGTTATTAACCATCCATTTGAAATTCTTTTTTCCCTGGTTATATTTAAAAGCTCCACGTGTTGATCAAAGGATGACATAATTAAATGCTCTTCAAATGCTCAAGCCACGTTAGCTGAAAGCCTCCTTTTGTTCTTGTTGTTGTTTTCAAATTGTATTCCAAACAAATCAAAGCTGATTAATTATTTAGCAAGTACTAACCTTCCAAGCATCCTTTGCACAACAAGTGAATGTGATTCACTCAAACGTCTGCTTGACAAATGGCTTCAGCCTACCTGATATATCAGCATAATGCAAATGGGCTACTTTGACAACATGACATGTGTTTTCCTTTGTGCTGCTGGTCTTCTATCTGCCAGCAAGAATACAGGAAGAGTTTGGTATGGAAAGAAAAAATATGTCATCTATATCAGTTTGGAAATATGTACCTAGATAGCACCTATTCCCCCCCAAAAAAGCAGTACAACTTTGGCTGTGCTTTCAGTAGTGAAAGATATCTGCTGACTCTAAGGCAAGAAAATCAAGAATATAATTGCAGTTAAGTGAGACTATTAAATCACCAACCACAAAATAACTTCTCAAAACATAAATCTCTCCCAAAGAGACTCACATGAAGCAAGATTGTATATAGGTCACAATAACTTCAGAGTAGATTAGATTCCAGAAGAAAAACCTTTCCTTCTCTTGTGCATGTGGAGACAGGTAGTCCTACTGTAGGAAGTCAGTTAGCACAGAGAGAATCTGTCCTTTTTGCTGTTGCTTTGCAACACTATTGTCTCAGCTGAGGTGAAGACACTTTGCCCATGGGACACAGCTTTCACTGCTGTGGGTGAGGTGTGGCATGCTTCCAGCCAGCCAGCTACAGAGATATTCTGACTCAGGCCTCACACAGGAGATCATGATTGTGTCCCTCTTATAAATCTCAGACCTCAAACAGGTTATATGGCAATACATCTGCAACAAATGCCAAAGCTTCCTTCCTGCTCTTCAACCTTCACCAACACCAACCATTATAGTCAGAGACCAGAGACTTCCCAGTAAGAAAGAGCCACTGGCCTTGTGGAAGGCAAGGTCCCTGGCTATGGCAGTACAACTCTATGTCATGCAATCTAATGGACTAGAAATGGGAATGACAGCTCTTTAGCTGTATTCATCTAGAAGTTCACATCCACACTAAATAAGGAAGGAAAAAGATACAGCACAGGTGTTACAGTTGTATGAAGTCTGTTGTGTCAGCACCAATTTACTCAGCAAGCAGGACATGAACAACCTGGTCCAGCTGGCAGCAAATATTGCTTCTTCCTTAGTCTATCCTGTCAAGCACCTCCAGCAACAAAGGGATGATTTTAGGATTATACTGCCTGAACAAAACCAGTAAGTCAAACCTTTGCAAACAAGGCAGAAAATAACTTTCTTTCTGAAGGGGAGACACATAAGCACTCTGAGGCTACCAATCACTTATGGTGAAGAGTTGAACAATTGTGTGTTTCTGAACATACTTTCTATACCTTCCACATAGTCCTTGTGTGAATAGGTGTGTGCTTTGCACACATAATGCAGAAAATAAAGAGTCAGCTCATGAGAAACTGAATAAGCTGAGTAGTTTATCTAATTCCAGTGGCCCTTGGGCATGTGGCAGTGACAGCTTTTTAACACTTGCTAAAATGAATCTAGTTTTAATAGAGTCTCAGACTCAATTCAAGTCACAGGAATTTCTGTTTCTTCTTAATCAGCTCTAATTGTTCCACTTTTTTCCATTCTTTCTGCTTCACTCCTATTTTTGGACAAGTCTCCACTTATTCCTCAAAAGTAAAACTTTAAAAGAGTCCAACCATCAGTCAGCCCTCACACAACCTGTGTTTCAGCCATTGCTTCTCTCCTGTTTGACTGTTAGCACAATTCAAACAGGTTAAAACAGAGCTCACCTCTTGTACCCTCCTTCTTGTCCTTTTTCTCAAGTCCTGTGGACCTCACTGCTGTGCTGTCCATAACTCCAACCAAGGACTTCAACATCTTGTGCAGACCTTAGATTCTGGCAGTGTCTGCATCTTGCAGTTTGCTTCTCCATCCATTCATTCCTCAAAGCTTTTGCCTTTCTTGGCCAGCACTGTAAGTCTGTCCTTGCTTACACAAGCATTTGCCCCCAGCAGATAAAACCCTTTCCTAAGCACCCAGAAGGCTTCCAAAAAGGGACTGCTCTAATCCCAGCAAGTAAAGCCAAGCACAGACCTTAGCAGACTAGCTTGGTATGTCAGTTCAAGACGTTTTGAAGTAATTCCATTCACTGCCTAGTGGAGAATACCTGACTGTTTATGCAATGAGAAGTGGGCCATGCCCTGGCTCCACACTGCACATACGTAACTGAAACACTTCAAGCTCTGCCCTTCAACTGCACAAGGAGGCAGATCCAAGTAGCCTTGAGAAAGAGAGTGTTTGGATCTCCCCTGACTCTAAGATCCACAAAAGTAGCTATAGCTGGAAAACTAGAACATGTGTTCATACTGACCTGAGCCAAGATTTCCTCCCCGGGTCTAGACCCCTGTCTTTCTTGGGGACTAGAAAATCTGCTTTGTATGAACACTGTAGGAAAGTTGTTTATTTTGTCTTTATTGTAACCCAGAGCAGACCTCTTCCTTCAGCTGAACCAGCAGGCATAATTGGAAAAAATAAAATAGATTGCATTTGATTTCTTGGGAAAGAAAGCATTTTAAAATTCTGTTACTTTATCTTAAATATACAACCACAGATCTATTCTCTCTGCTCCCATCTAGAGTGTCAGATCACAGAATAAATGTGCAAGGAAAATAAAAGCCTCTCTTAACCTCTCAGAACCCTTTTTTGTTTTTGTTTTCGTTTTTTAACACAAAAGTCTGGAAGGGACTGGGCTTACTCTGCTGTCAAGGTACCAGTATTTTACAAGAACTGTTGCCCATACTCATCCCAAAAGAACTGTGACTTAAAATACAGAATCTCATTCATACCCATAGGTGAAAAGACTTCAGGGTTTAACAAGAAGGATCTCAGTAGAATGGAAACAAATTTGCTGCCTTTCTCAAAGGATTTTACTATATTTATCAGCTATGATTGCCTCAGGATCTCACTGTGTGAGGTACTGTGTAAACATGGAGCAGGTTTGTGCTTGAAAAAGATTACATTAAAGCAGATTCCAAAAAGCAGTTTATCAAAGGAGGGAATAAGAGGGAAACTGAGGCACAGGGAAGAAAGGTTAGGTGTCCAAAAATGAATCTTCACCAAATAGATTGCATTTTTTACTTCAGAGCTCCTAAGAAGCACCTGAAGACTAAACAAATGATAGCATTCTTCCTTTGTGAGTGAGAAAACACAAAGATGAGAAACCCTGTGCCAGATTTCCCTTGCCCATGAGACCCGTCCGACCATTGTTCTGTTTGCCAGTTCAGAGCTAAACACATGAGAGATTCGCTCACTGGCCATAATCATTGAACCCCTTGTGTGGAGCCTGGGAGGAGCCCATGCAAATTCTCCCAGGACACTGCATGGAGATAGTGGTGGAAGCTTTTTCTCAGAGTCAGAAAGATGTCAAACTGTACCTCAGTAAGGCAGTTCACTCGACAAAGACTCTTTCTGTTAATAGGTTGGACTCCATCATCTCAAAGGCCTTTTCCAATATGGTTAATTCTGTGTGATTCTATGTGCAGAGATGTCCTCATGCCTCTGGCCTTGGCATCACCTGGGGATGCCTTCTCCACACCACTCTTTCTACATTACTTGTTTAGGTACTTTGATTGCTTCCTATGATAGGACAAGGAGCAATGGACAGAAGCTACAGCACAAGAGGTTCCACCTCAACACAAGGGGGAACTTCTTGGCTGTAAGGGTCACAGAGCATTGGAACAAGCTCCCCAGGGTGGTTGTGGAGTCTCCTTCTCTGGAGACTTTGAAGTCCTGCCTGGATGCCTTCCTCTGTGACCTGAGCTAGATTGTATGGTCCTGCTCTGGCAGGGAGGTTAGAATCAATTATCTCTTTGGGTCTCTTCCAACCCCTGACATCTTGTAATCCTGTGATGGCTGCTGGTGAAAATTGTTCTCTAAGATACAAGTAACATTAGTCCTGAAAAGATGCTTTTAAAATATTGAAAAATGTGCTGGTTTGCTGCTCATTTGAATATTCTAATGAGAGAAATTAGATCATTGGTTTTAAAAAGAAAATAATGAGAGAGTCTATATCATTCACTGGTTTGCTAAAAGGGGTAAAAAAGCCAAAGTGTCAACAATTTGTCCCTCTTTTGCCTTCTTCACTCCTAAGCACTGGATCTATTCTCCTTTGCTCCACTCTAATCTCTTTACTAACCTTGGCTAGTAGATAACAAGTAAGCTTTGCTGATTGTTTTCTTCCTGAGAGAGAGAGAGGGTGGCTTATAGAATCATAGAATGGTCTAGATTGGAAGTCACCTCAAAGATCACCTAGTTCCAAGCCCCCACCATAGGCAGGGATACCTCCCACTAGAACAGGTCACCCAAGACCTCATCTAACTTAGCCTTCAGTACCTTCTGGGCAGTTTCTTTGGGAGGGAAATTGTAATTCTGTGTTATTTCTAAATCGTGTATAGCTGTAAATATTTGTAAATATATTGTGTAGATATGCTTGTAAAGTTTGCTGTGCTGTAGACATAGCTTCATCTTACCTCAAAGCCATCTGAGCTGGTCTGATAAATTCTAATAGTGGGTGGAGGAAGTTCCTTAACCACAAAAAGGGTTCATAAATGGAGGGCAATCTTGTGCAGGTAGAGACAGAAGGGATGAGGATTTTCTGAAGTTCATCCAGTGATGCATTGGTAACATTTGAATAAACTGCCACTGCAACATATAAATTTACTGGTTAAGGCAGAAAAAGACACAGAGGTTGCAGTGTATTTAAATCACAGATTTTCATTTAGGCCAATCTTTATTAATAGTATCAGTTATTCTCTCCTTAATGTTTTAAATTTAAGCAATGGAGTAGCGTTTTAGCATGCAAACATCTTCTGGAAAGCAATTGCTTCATAAACAACCCCCTGCTCCCTGTGTCTGGAGAACCACATCCCATTAGGTCAGGACAAAAAATCCCAACATATAGAACAAGCTCAAAATGTACTGCTAGTTCTGAGATATATTCTGTTGTTCTTCCTAATTATTCTTTTAGTTGCAAACATCATTAGCTGCAAATGCATCTTTCCCTGGAGTACAGAAATGAGAAGCAAGTCTGCTTTGAACAGAAGCAAAAAAGCCCTAACAACTACTATATATGAATGATGCTTTTTTTAATCCCCTTGCATTCCATCTGCATGTATTGGCAGAATTTCCATAAGCTGCCTTTTATTTTGTTTGTTTTAATTTTCCTAATTTTCTATTGAGAAAACGTCACAACTGAATGGGTTTGAGTGCATTAATGGGACTGGAGACAATTCTTATGTTCCTGTCAGATAGAGATACTGAGGGACAGATAAGCAAGTACAATTCAGTCCTGCAGGTTGAGACAATAATAGCTTGGGAGAATTCAAAATGCATTTCTTGTTTCTGTACATGCTCAGCTCTAAAGATGTCACATTAGGGGCATGAGAACATCTGACCCTCTCTGAATATGGTCTCCACTTGTTAGCTTTTAACCTTGTCCGTATGTTCTCCTGGTCATTGTTTTGAGTGACTGTTTTGGAGCTCTTATTTTAGAAGCAAAAAGATTGAACTAGGAGAGAAAACATATGTTCAGGCTGAAGAGAGGTCACTTAAATATTTTGAGGATCTCTCACATTTCAGACAGGTAAACTGTGTACAGTGGTCTGAACCTTCATCATCTCTCCTTTTAAATTGCCTATGCTATTAAAATCTTGATATAAAATACTTGAGTGGTTCTGTCATTGGCTCCTCACCTACAGAAAATGAAGGTGCTGCTCCTTGTTCTTTAAAGAAAAGCATCATTAAACTGTTCTAACATCTTTCAGACCTTACTGCAATTCTTTCTCTCCCTGAATTAATGGCAAAATGAACAAGAGCAATTATCAAAAAAGCTAAGATCATGCAGCATAAGATGCACTTTATTTCTTTGACAAGCATAGTTTATTTTTAATTATTTCTTTTGCTTTACAGTACATTAATAAATGCTCTGGAGTATATTTAGTTTAAGTAATGAAATCTTGGTGATACAAGGCTACACTACAAGCTTCTGATGCTTGCTGACAAAGAGCCATGGGCCTTGGGGAAGATTTTGTTCACAAAGGATACTTCAATGGAAATTAGCAGCCCATAAATTAATGAGTTTCTCCCAGAAGGGGGGATGCTGCTCAGCTAATATGAGCTTTCTGAATTTGGGAACCCTTTTCAAGCTAGCATTCTGACTACTTTGAAGTTCAGCAGAGAAAGAGGCTGACTCATCCTCATCCCTTCCTGAAAGCAGAAGCTGGACTGCAGAGGCAGCATAAAATATCTCCACCCTGATTATGGACAGGCGCCAGAGTGGTGTCATGAACTAAAATACCTCTACAGCTCTAGCACTAGTGATGGTACCCATCAAAGCCTGATTAGAACAAGAGCAGCAAAATCCCCACACTATTTCCAGATCCCAGAACAGCATCTGCACTGTTGGATGAGGAGCTGCCTCAGAGCTGCCCAGCCCCTACTGCTACTACTCGGGAACAGAAACCTCCAGGACTTCACTGCCAGGTGCCATGGCCCACACCACATATCTTCAGTCACTGCTGCCTGGACATGCCAAGTGTTGTAAAACTGATATGCCTCCAAAACCCCAGCTTCTGTCCATGTCAGCCTTCCTGGCCTCTCCATGGTGGAAAAGGAAGAAGGGGAGAGGGGACTCTCCAAAGCAAGGGAAACACATACTGCACCAGGTGTTGGCAGTAATTTGGAGACCCCAATGGTGTAATAGCCTGTCATTTTGTCCTCTTTCAACAGTGATCATGGGATGAATTGAGGGAGACTGCAGTAATAGAAGGAAATTGAAAAGGAGATGGAGAACAAGCATGAGAACAACTCTGCAGTTGAATTTCCAGTCACAAGGGAGATAAATTACAGCCTTGTGCTTAATGAAAACAGCAAGGCACTGAAGTCAGAACGGAAACTGAAGCTTGACAGAGACAGCAGTAGATGTAGCAAACCTCCTTATCTTCAAGCTGATGTGATTCACCAGTGTGATGGAGGGGTTTGAAGCATCCCTGTGGGGGCTGGATGCACCTGCAGCTTCACAGCCAGCCCTTCCTTCAGCTGCACACCTCCCTCTGCATCGGCATGCTTTCAATTCCACTTACGTGGGTTAGTGCTTGTGCTGAGGTGACTCAGATCTGTATTTCAGGTTGGAAAGGTCCATTTAAATCCCTTCAAGCTATATTTCATGATTCACGGGAATATATGTCATTAGAAACTCCTCCACAGCACCTAACATCTTAAATTTGTCAACCAAGAAAGTACCTTGTAGCATCAGCATCAGTAACAACACAACCTAGCAATTCTGGTATGAGTTTCTGAAGAGTTCAAGGAGAAAAATCCAGCTGATGCTGTTAACTTCTGCTACAATACCTTCTACTAGAGAAGTAGAGGCTTTCTGTTCCACTCCTTCACTTACAGGTGACAAGTCTGTGGAGACAGTACAGTCAAGTATCTAACTGAAGAGCATCTATTCTCCGTCTCCCTCACCAACCAATTCAACCTGATTTCCTGAGCTGTATAAGCATGATCCCCTGCTAACTGCAGCTAAAATCAGTCACAAAGAGAAGGCAATCACTTGAGACAAACTCAGGGCAAAGACTTTCATACACTTCATGTCTTCCAATGTAGCAGAGTGTCTCTGTTTGAAAAAGATGAAAAATAAAAACCCCTCTTAACTCCAGGATGGTTCAGAGCAATCACATTAGAAGATCATTTTCCATGTCTGGCAGCTGCCAATTTTCTACCAGTCAAAATGTGGGAGATGCAGAATTAGTTCCATAATATCTGCTGTTAAATTATTTCAGTCCAATATTTCACGTGCTAGCAAGAAGCATTGTAGCATTGAAAGGACTGAGATTTGGGGAGGGCTGTGGAGTGAAGAGGTGGGAGAGAGAAGAGATACTTTGCCTTCCACTTTTGGAGAGAAAACTCGTGTAGATAACAGAAAATTACACATAACACCTTGTTGTGCAAGATCCCCCATCTAATTTCAACTTTCAGCAAGACCTGCAACACATTTATAGAGGACAGCTTGCTTTTCCTTACTTCTGATTCTGTGATAATCGTGTTTTTTTCTGTCCTTTATATAACTTCCAGCAATAGATATATGTTTCTAACAAAATAATCTTAAATAAAGGTGAGACAAAATGGTCAAACAAGAATAAAACTATTTGGCATCTTCTCCATGGGATATAGCACTCACAGGCCAGATTCACACAGTCTTGGGAACAAGAAACAAATTCTGCTACTCTTCATAAATCCTGTTTGTGTCACTAGAAGCTGCTAAATGCTGTTGAACAGCAGATGTGGATTTCCCTCATGTTGGAGACAGCTAGCAAATCTTAGAGCCTCCTCTTTCCTACACACACCCCACTCCAAGGGGCATTAAAATGGATGCAGAGCTATGAGACACTACACTGTGCATTTATTTAAAGAGCCCTGAGAAACTATTATGTCTGGCAACAATTCAAGTCATTAATGTCTCTCTCCTTTCTAAACAGCATCATTCTCAGCACAGCATTTTCTGTCACAGCAGGAACAAGTTCCTCCAGCTTTTGTTTTCCTGTTCCTGGATCACAAACCATCTCCAGGATCTCAGATCATACTGTGGAGAAACATGTTTAGGTGAGGGGAGGATTGAATACAAGACAGTGTTTTACACACTGAAGTGCATGTAGACATGCCTGGAAACTAATTCAGAGGCATCTGAAGCACTATGTCCATAAAATACATTGATACTTCATAACTTCCAAAGGATCAACTGAGCACTGGTTACACATGCAGGTTTCTGACACTGAAGTTCAACAAAAGCAAAGCTACTTCACCTAAACCAGGGCTTTAATCCTGTGTCACATACCTATAGCTCTGTAGGGATTTGGAAACAGAGGACGGTGCTGAGATGAACATTTCCAAGTCACAGGCATAGAAAACGACGCCGCAGTCCTATCTAACAGAGTAACTACACCAACTGTCTTACTGCTTTATTCATCAGAGCTTGGCTTTAGGAGACCTTCTGTAAGAGACCTCCACAGTGACACGAATTTAGCTCTAAAGTCCTGTCCCTGTTCTTTGTCTTGCTGGAAGAAAGGCAACTGCAGGATGGTACTGGTTAAATGATGTTCAGTGGCTCTCATAGGCAGTGAAATTCAGCAGCAAGGTCTGAGTCCCACTAGACTAGTAATGCAACCAGTAAAAACAGTTTTAAACCCTGCTGTGACTTTCTGAATAATGATACATCAAATACTTTTTGGAGGGGGTTAAACTGTTTTTAATCCTTCCTCTATTTGGTTTTAAAGGCAAGCAAGAAACTGACTGAAATGCAGAGGATTTAAAATATGTGATTTAAATTCAATAAAGAAATGAAAGAGTAAAGATCGTTTGTAGGCCACAGAGTTAAGCTTAAAAGCTTTGCATAAAAGCAATAGCACAGTACAACACTGCTGTATTCTATAGTACTAGACAGTCAGGAGGGCTGAAGAACTTGCTTTGTCATAGCTTAGTCTAATGCTGACATCCGTATGACAAAAGAAACTGCATGCATTTTGTGTATATGTGGTTCAAAGGAAGCAAGAAGTTCCCTCCTGGTTCTGCTAGGCAGAGGTTATACCTCCATCTGCACCAAACGTGGTCTTACATTTATATCTCACAGGTGTTGCTCTTAGTCCTTATCTCAGATAGCAAAGAAAATCAGGGCTGAATAAATCCCCTTGGGCTGGCAATTTAGAAATATATTGCGTGTTCGTCACACACTCACTAAGAGGATTCCAGCATAGCCTGATTGCTCTTGCCATCATTTGAACAACAGGTCAAGGATTAAGTATTCCACATCTCAGACTTTCTACTCTCTAATTCTGTCACTGATTTGTTTTGCATCACAATCTCATTTCTCTGCCACAAAGAGTTGTTCCTTACTAAATCCATCCTTTTAAATCCTTTTGCAGTTCCCTCGTCCCAGACAGGAGCATGTGTATGTGCTTACAGTAAGTCAAATGTGTCACTCAGAGATGACTTTTCATGGTAGAGCCCTGGCCTTGCTAGCATCCTTGGTTCAGCTCCCAGTGTAGAAAAAAAGTAGTCTGTTCCATCTCTAAAGAAGACTTGGATTTACAGCATTTTAACTCCAGCCACTGGATAATACTGAGCATGAAATTCATATCAACCAAGATGTAGCAATAACAAGTAGAGTGTCTCATGCAACTGTGATTTTTCTGCCTGGCTTTCACAGGGCTGTCTGGTGGGGTGGTGAGTGGGTTGGGTTTTTTTTCTTTTTTCTATACAGATATATAGGTGAAGGTATCCAAGAGCAATCTGAATTCTTCAAGTTCCTGAGTGCAGTCAGGTGCTTAAACGTTTAAATGACCTCCAGTGGAGAAGTGATTCAATTCCCTGAAGGAAAATGTGCCTTGTTATGCCAGATAAAGACACAATATGATTGGAAAGTTGACACCAAATTCTAGGCTCCTTGGTTGCCATGATACCTGACTGATAATGCTGTCATTTTCTCTGCTTAAATCTAAGGCTTACTGCTCACCTTCATCAGCACTGGTATAATTTTCATTTTCTTCATTTCACCCAGGAAACAACTTCAGCATTTATCACATCTTTCACTGCGCATGGTTGTAGACCTTGAAAATCCTGCTGTACCCAGAGGATCTAAATGTGTTTTGAACAGCAACTCAATGCCATTCAGCCTGAAAAGTAAGCAGAAATCATAGGCACCCTGAAATATGTGAGACACTAGCATTTTGCATGTCTCTGGGCATCTTTATTCAATCAAAGAATGATCATTGATTACCATAATCTTACTGCCCATCCTGCAACAGACATATAGCACAGTCTCTGTTTCAAAGAAAGGGAAACTAAACCAGAAGAACTGACTTATGGCATATGGAAAATAGAAATTAATGCCATGACTGAAGTCTAAATTGCTAGATGTTAGTCTATTGGTTTTGTTTGTTTCTTTTTGAAGTCAGACATTTCAAAGAATATCAAATAATTGAGAAACTGAGGCTACCAGCACACAGCTTATGATGTTTTAATGTAAAGATTGGCTATGTTCTACAGACATATTTCCATAAAGATTATTGTCAATAGACAGCATAGGAGAGAAGAGGAGTCTCAGGGGTGACCTCACTGCTGTCTACAACTACGTGAAGGGAGGTTGAAGCCAGGTAGGGGTTGGTCTCTTCTCCCAGGCAACCAGCAACAGAACAAGGGGACACAGTCTAAAGTTGTGCCAGGGGAGGTATAGGCTGGATGTTAGGAGGAAGTTATTCACAGAGAGAGTGATTGGCATTGGAATGGGCTGCCCAGGGAGGTGGTGGAGTCACTGTCCTGGAGGTGTTCAAGAAAAGCCTGGATGAGGCACTTAGTGCCATGGTCTAGTTGACTGGACAGGGCTGGTGATAGGTTGGTTTGCATAATCTTGGAGGTCTCTTCCAACCTGGCTGATTCTATGATTCTATGATAAAACAGGAGGAAATGAGTGTGGATTTTTCAAATGTGTGTGACTCCTTAATATACTTGCAAGAGATGTGAGCGGAATGTTTCATGTCAAAGCTGAGAAATGTTTGTCACAGAGCAATGGTTAGGGGAATCTACAATAATTAAGTCACTTCCAATTTAGAGACTGGGAGACTACTCACTAGTCAGAAGCAAGAAACCATATCTGCAGTCTTTCCTGTAATGGGTATAGGTGGGTAATCAGATTGTCTCAGGCAGGAGCTGCCAGTGTGAGCTTTTAATAGCAGAGAAAAGATAACCATGGACAGAACCATGTATAGACTTAAACTTTCTTTCACACCTTCCTTTGAGAGCCTCTAGACTTATGCTGAGCAGTCTCCAAAACTGTGATTAACAAGTGTAAAGGCTCACAGGAAAGATAAGTGATTAGCTCACCTCTCATGTCTTTTATGCCCATGACTGCATTTCTAAAAACTTCTGATCTGAACATTCTAGGCCCCTGGATCTCTTCTTGTGAAACTTCATCATTTGCTAAAGCTTGAAGTCAGGAGACATCAAGACCTCTGCAGCATCTGTAAACAAGCCAATCATATTAGTTAACATCAGGCACAGAATCAATGAGATTGCAGGAGCTCCTGACAGACATTACCTAATCAATTGCTCCCTTTCTCCATCTAAGCAAAGATGACTGCAACTGAGCTGCAAGATGAAATGACACACATGATCTCCATGTCTGTGCACCATCAGAGTGGTCATGCTGGGCAGTGAGGCTTCCAGCTGAACCATGGGAAAGATTCATCTGCTACACAGGTGAGAATGAAGGAATGCAACCTGGAGTCAAAAATACACTGCATGACTCCACTTTTCAGAGCTCCTCTGAATCAGATACACTAGCATCTCTACTCATTTCCCTCTTTCCCTTTTTTCTTACCCATTTAGCACTTCATTAACCACCTACCTACAGCACCTCTAGTCTCAGCCATATTTAGCTCCTTGTTACATGACACACGGCTTGGTAATCATCACTGTAGGAGAGTCTGCAGATCTTTTGCAGAAAAATCCATCTCCTCCAGCCATGACCCTGAGTTCTCCTGTAGATTATTGCTTTGTAATATTTTGGTACATATGCAAACAGCCACAGGAAACACAATCCATTTGCAAGTTGTATTTCCTTGACATTAAAAGTGCAGCCACCCCTGCTGCAGGAGGAACATATTAGTGGGGATACTGGGACAGCTTTCAATTTCTCAGTAGTCATGTTTCCCAATCCATCATTTTTCTACCTCATCTATTTAGACTGGTGCTAGCAGCACAGATTTATGGTCCTTCTGTTAGTTTCTACCAGAGCACCTAAAGTGCTATCTTTTAGGAGCACAAAATTGAGCAGTGGCGATATGGCCCATGTTCCACCACTGCACAGGAGCTCAGGGGAGTAAACAGGACAAGTTCTGGCCTAATATGAAGTTTGAGAGTTTTGTTTTGGTTTTGTTTTTGTTTTTTTGTTGTTGTTGCTTTGTTGGTTGATTTTTATGGCTGCAGGTTTTGGTTGGTTTTGGTTTTTTTAAGAAACAAATCTCATTGTATAGTCTTTGAAATAAACATTCTGCGATCCATGTCAGCTGTTTGCTTGAAGAGCTTCCACAAGCATTGGTCATTCATTCCAGCAATCATACAGTTGGAGAGATAAGACAAGAAAGCCTAAAGCCCACCAATAAGAAACAGCATCAAGACCTTATGTTAGAATGTGCCCCTTTACCACCACACACGTCAAACATCTGTATATCGGTGTAAAAACGAATCCTTCTACATGTTCAGACGATCAGTAGAGAGGTGCCTCAGTTTCCTAGGAAGACCCCTGTCTGTGTACACATAGTGCTGGCACTCACTATGAAGTGCTTCTCAGTGAGGATTTTCCTGGAGAAACTTTAGGTGTAAAGCTGTTGCTCAGTGATATGTACACCTAAATAGACAGGTAAATACAGTATCATGCTAAGATGGCTCTTTACTCACTTCTGGATTGAATTTGAAGACCTGCATATGCAGTAAGAAACCATCACACCTTCAGAGTCCAGCCCTGCCCACCAAGTTACTAAAGTTTTGACCTCCAGAGATCTGTGTCACTCAAGCTTGGCCATTTCCAGGGGGAAATACAGGATCTGTCTTTTCCTGTTGCTGCTGTCTGTAGGTAGCATCTGTGATTTGGGGTCCTAGAAACAAAATAAATCAAAATATGATACTATAATCACCTGAAGAATCACAGAATCATAGAATCAACCAGATTGGAAGAGACCTGCAAGATCGTCCAGTCCAGCCTAGCACCCAGCCCTGTCCAATCAACTAGACCATGGCACTAAGTGCCTCATCCAGTCTTTTTTTGAACACCTTCAGGGATGGCAACTCCATCACCTCCCTTGCAGATCCTAGTGTAAATACGTGTGAAATTGCCAATTTATACTAACTAACTTGCTCTGCAATGCTCAGAATCATAGGGGTAAGAAAAGTCCTTGAGAACACAAAACAGAGATTACCTATCAATAGCAAACATTCCTGTCCTGCCCACACACTCATGGCAGCTAACCTGAGAGACAATTGCCACAACTCCAGCATCTCATGAATAATGTATTATGGTATGAAATATTCAGCTGAATATGGGTTAATAATGCCAGTACAAACCAGCAGAGACAGCCCTGCTTCATCATTTGCTAATGTTCAGCCTTGAGCCAGACCAGAGTGGGAAGCATAAGATAAATGACAAAGAGCCAGACAGGTTTGTAGTTAAAAACTTGATAACTTACCACAGTCTTCCACCGGTGATGGGCTAGAAAGGAGAGAAGATGATTTATCGGTGTTATCTTGGCTTATTTTTGTTTAAAAGCTTGGCAATGGAGAGTAAAGTGATACTGAAAAAGACTGTGCAGGGTCCTGGTAGAAGAGTTGATATACCCTTCTGAAATAGAGTTAGCAGATGTCTCTGTGCAGCCCTCCAAGCAAAATGGTGAACAAGAGGAGAAACAATCTTTACCTGAAGAAGAGTTTTTACCAATGCTGTCACCTCTATGGCATACATACAAGTGAAGGGAAGAGAAAACCAGTGAAACAGGACAGTGTGAGGGCACCCTAAATTCAGATCTTTCTTCAGTGTACCAAGCTGGAGATGCTCTACGGTGGCATCCACCATTTTTTACGGTCCCTGTTGGTGGTTGTGGAGAAATCTGTGTCCCCTAGCATCCAGATGGAGATCATAATTTGACACACTATTGTAGGAAAACCAAAATGAAGTGCGGTGAGCATGGTATCAAGCAGGCCTACCCACCAGCAGAAGCTTTTACAGTTCAGTGTTACTTTCCTGGAGGCTTTTCTTTACAATAGTCCATATACACTTTTAGAAGCCACACTTTACCTTAGAACAACCTAAAAAAAGAAGAAATAACACAGATCCTAGTATGCCTCTTATAAAAAGACATGAACAACAAATATTCATGAGTGAAAACACTGAGAAATGACTAAGTAAAGCACTTGAGCTTCATTCACACCAGAAAAGTATGGGACAATCTGAGATTGAAGAACCTCTTCTGACTCAATGCTTTCTTGGCAAGCCATCTCACAGTACCTGCTACTAGAGGCAAGCACCAACTAGGAATGCAAGCCAGAATCAGGAGACAAATTAGTGGGGAAGAGAATGTAATACATTCTTTAAGTCCCAACACAACTTGCCATGGAGCAAGAGGAACCTCCATTTTCTGAAGCTGAAGCCTTTCAGGTATTTCATCATTATTATGTTTTTAGAAAATTAAAAAAATATGAGTTAAATCCCCTTAATTTATCTTCTTCTGTTCAAATACAGCAAAAAAAAAAAATCTATGTAAATTGTTTCTTTTCTCCAGATATGTCATCTGGGTTTACTTCTTATTAAATATTAATACATTTGTCTAGGGGAAAAAATCCTTCCTTGGCCAATCCTCCAGAGGTAGAAAGTCAAACTGGAGGAATTAGAGCTAGTATTGTCTTCTGGGGATGCTCATCAGAGTAAATCTTCTTCCTGGATAACTTTCATGACACAAAATCTTATTTGTAGGATAGTACAAAAAACAGCTACAGCAGAAAACAAGAGAAGGAATAAAGTGAATGCAGGCAATGAGCATGGAATCAGAGATTACTGCACTGAGAGGGGAAAGGGAAAGGAGGGCAAGATGCAGTTTTTTTGTCACTTGCTTTGTTGTTTTACCTTGAGTGATAACCTGGACCTTTATGCTTTGGAAAATGTGGAAAAATCAGATTATTTCCACTCTTTCTTTCCTTCCCTCTCCATGGGGGGAAATGGCCATCATTCTGTGGGCTCCTTGGAGTCCCTTTGCACTACACTCACTTGACAGACCCTTGGAAGGATTGATCTCTCCCCATGTGAACCATAAGGTTTTGCCCAGCCAACCTCAACAGCATTGGTGTTGGACACCTCCATTCACCTATGGGAACACTCCCACATTCCAGGACTCTCTCTTGCCTTCCCCATACCAAGACCCACCTTGCTTCTGGTGGGCACTCCAATATTTCACCACACTGTATTTCTCAACACCGTGATCACCTTCAGGTATTAATCATCACAGAGGCACAGAATCACAGAAGCTTAGAGGTTGGAAGGGAACTCCAGAGATCATTACAGTGTGGCCAGTAGGACAAGGGAGGTTATTCTTCCCCTGTACTCAGCACTGCTCAGGCCACACCTTGAGTACTGTGTCCAGTTCTGGGCCCCTCAATTCAAGAAAGATGTTGAGGTGCTGGAGCATGTCCAGAGAAGGGCAACAAAGCTGGTGAGGGGCCTGGAGCACAAACCCTATGAGGAGAGGTTGAGGGAGCTGGGGGTGTTTAGCCTGGAGAAGAGGAGGCTCAGGGGTGATCTTATTACTGTCTACAACTACCTGAAGGGATATTGTAGCCAGGTGGGGGGTGGCCTCTTCTCCCAGGTAACCAGCAATAGAACAAGGGGACACAGTCTCAAGTTGTGCCAGGGTAGGTATAGGCTGGATGTTAGGAAGAAGTTCTTCACAGAGAGAGTGATTGGCGTTGGAATGGGCTGCCCAGGGAGGTGGTGGAGGCACCGTCCCTGGGGGTCTTCAAGAGAAGACTGGATGAGGCACTTAGTGCCATGGTCTAGTTGATTGGATAGGGCTGGGTGCTAGGTTGGACTGGATGATCTTGGAGGTCTCTTCCAACCTGGTTGATTCTATGATTCTATGATTGAGTCCAACCCCCCTGCCACAGCAGAATCCCCTAGGATAGTTCACACACGAATGCACCCAGGTGGGTTTTGAAAGTCTCCAGAGAAGGAGAGTCCACAACCTGTTGGGGCAGCCATCATCATTTGTGCCATCCTGTTTCTTCCTGGACTTTGGCCAGGACTTGGGCAGAGAAGGTCATCCAAAGAAATTCAGTGATCTTGTCACAATCCAGAACCAGGAAATTTGTGGAAAGTCTTTGCTCTGTGTCACTTGCAACTGGTAACTATATTGATAAGGGAATCAAAATTTCCTCAAACTGGAATTTGCATTTGTTTTTCTTCAGTGCATTTTGAGACCTTGCAAAAAAAAAAGTGGGAAATAGATTTCATACACGTTTTAGATGAAAGTGATTTTCATTCCTTCCTTGAGTCCTTAAGAGCAAACAGTTTCCCAGCCATTTTGAGCCTCTGGTCTGGATCCCACAAATATATAGTCATTTGATTCTCTGTAAGGCACCAATAGATAGTAGGCTGAACGTGGGCCTGCAGTGTGCCCAGGTGGCCAGGAGAACCAATGGCATCCTGGCCTGTATCAGGAACAGTGTCACCAGTAGGACAAAAGAGGTTATTCTTCCCCTGTATTCAGCACTGGTCAGGCCACACCTTGAGTACTGTGTCCAGTTCTGGGCCCCTCAATTCAAGAGAGATGTTGAGGTGCTGGAACGTGTCTAGAGAAGGGTGATAAAGCTGGTGAAGGGCCTGGAACACAGCCCTGTGAAGAGAGGCTGAGGGAGCTGGGGTTGTTTAGCCTGGAGAAGAGGAGGCTCAGGGGGGACCTTATTGCTGTCTACAACTATCTGAAGGGAGGCTATAGCCAGGTGGGGGTCTGTATCTACTCCCAGGCAACCAGCAGCAGAAGAAGGGGACACAGTCTCAAGTTGTGCTGGGGAAGGTATAGTCTGGATGATAGGAGGAAGTTCTTCCCAGAGAGAGTGATTTGCCATTGGAATTTGTCCAGGGAGGTGGTGGAGTCACTGTCCCTGGAGGTGTTCAAGAAGATAGGCACTAGACAAGGCACTTAGTGCCATGGTCTAGTTAATTGGATAGGACTGGGTGATAGGTTGGTCTGCATAATCTTGGAGGACTCTTCTAATCTGGTTGATTCCATGATTCTATGACTTTCTTGTGTAACCCACAGAAATCCAGATGGCCCCATCCTACTCAATTTTGTGGCTCCACAATCAGTGTCCCTTCAGCCTAGCACCTTTACAGGATTCTCTCATTTCAGCTCTTGTTTCCTTGCACAAATAATTCCATTTTTGACTGCCACAGTTTCTTTCCCCCCACACACATGCACCTCTTTCCACAGTCAACTGGCCATTTTCAGGACCACCAACTAGTCCTGTGAAGTTTCCACATGAATGATCTTCTCAGCTTTGTCTGTCACATATCACTACACCTGTGTCTTCATTGCCAAAATAATCTGCACATTTCATGCCTGACCTTTCTTTTTGTTCTGATGAGAGGGGCAGAAAAAATTTAAAGGCCAGCAAAAAGACATCTTTTTGTGCCTTTATTGCACATTGGATGCTTTATTTTCTATTCTCAAATCCTTTCTGCATTAGAAATTCTGTATTGTTGTGATCTACAATAAAAGACCCATTTTCAGCATCTGTGATGTGACTCTATTTCAGTCCCTTCCTTTTCAGCTCACACATTTTGTCCCCTTTCATCTTGCCATTTTTGCAACAGGAGGAACTCTCTGTGTTATATCAAAGCAAGATCTTCCTAGGGAACCATTCAATTGACTTCCTTAAAGCCTCATGTTGTGAGAATGCATGTAGAGGCTCTTGGAAACTGATACTGATATTTTGAGAGTTCTCTCATTTTCACCCACTGGTTCTGGTCAGGGAATCTGGACAGTGTAAGGCCTTGGGTATTTTCACATTTCTCTTTGCAAGGAGCTAAGTGTGCAAACTTGCAGCAGGCATCAAACAGGAGACACAATCCTGGATCCAGATATAAACAGTATCTGGAGAAGGCTGGATCAAAACTTAATAGCAGCAAGAATTTTTGCTTGCTTTGTCAGGAAATGTGTATGTTGGCCTTATTCACAAGTCAGGCACTAATATACTACTATTTGTTCCATTTTGCTTCCTCAGTGTAATAAAGGTACTCTCATATTTAAATCTCTGACACTGGTGTATAAATGAGATGGTCCACAATGGTCTAGTTGATTGGATAGGGCTGGGTGATAGGTTGGACTGGATGATCTTGGAGGTCTCTTCCAACCTGGTTGATTCTATGATTCTATGATTCTATGATTCTATGATTCTATGATTCTATGACTAGAAGAAACAGGACCTTGGGCCAAACCCAGATTGCCGGTTTTATAAGCCTTGCTGTACCTGTAATGACTCCCTTCCGCTGGCAAATATTCAGCAGTGTGGATACATCCTGTCTGATGAAGGTCTTATTTGTACAAGTTGATTCCTTTGGATGGTGGATAAATGCACTCTCCAGAGCTCTGGCTGGCAAGCCAAGTCATGGTTTTGCCCATACAGGAGATCCTAAGGGAGACAGGTCCCCCTTCTTCTGAGATTACTAACACAGAATCATAGAATGGTTTAGGTTGGAAAGGACCTCAAAGATCATCAAGTTCCAAGCCCCCACCATGGGCAGGGACACATCCCACTAGAACAGGTCACTCAAGGCCTCATCCAGCCCAGCCTTGAACACCTCCAGGGAGGGAGCATCCACAGCCTCCGTGGGCAACATGTTCCAGTGTCTCACCACCCTTACTGTAAACAACTTCCTCCTGATGTCTAGTTTAAATCTCCCCTCTGCCAGTTTAAACCCATTACTCCTTGTCCTGTCATTACAAGACCTAGTAAATAGTCACTCTCCAGCCTTCCTGTACCTTCAGATACTGGAAGGCTACTACAAGGTCTGCTCGAAGACTTCTCCTCTCCAGGCTGAAGAGCCCCAGCTCTCATAGCCTGTCCTCATAGGAGAGATGCTCCAGCCCTCTGATCATCTTTGTAGCTCTCTGACATTTCAATGTCCTTCTTGTGCTGGGAGAACCAGAACATATGGGGCCACTCTTAGCTGTATCCAGCAAGCAGCAGAACAAGACTGCCTTTTAATCTAAAAAGACAGATGTTGCATCCAGGAACGTGAGAGTATGTTCTTTAATATCAAAAGAAATTTAAGTAATTATGGAAAATTAATATGAAAACTAGCAACAGAACAATTTGATTGTTCTGGGAAAACACATTTCCCATTTTTAATCATTGTAATTAATTTTAAAGATTAAGAGGATTCATAGATGAAAAGAAAGCATTAAGATTATAAGAAGGATATGCATTTTACTGGGCATTTGGGTATTCCTAGGATTTTTTTCATATTAATTTTAAAAGCATAGATGATGAAGATACAAAAATAGTACTTAATATTTATATAATGTAGTGGTTTTCATCTTCAAAGCATTTGGCAAACATTACCTCAGTTGTAGAAGACTTGAGAAGAAACGGATTTCACTCTATAAAAGTAAATGATTCAGCTGCCCCCATATTAAACTGCAGACAAAAGACATCTCTGCCATTCACATCAACTTCCTGGTGAGTATTAAACTGGAAACAGATGTACATCAGGGAAAGTTCCTATTGAAAGAGAAAAATCTAGCTATTTGAAACTGCAAAAATGAGGTCTTAAGGAAAGGGAGATAAGTATTCACACATCTTCATGGGTCAGAGAAGGTGAAATTCATTCCCGTGCACAAAGGTTTGAGTGGGATGTAATTGGTGCATAGATCTTATCGGGCCTTCTGATGAATTTCAGCTGCAGTCTCCAAATAAATGGACGCACATTAGCTACTGCAGTGTTCATTGCAAAACCAACCTATCTTTCTCCTTGGCTCCTTTCTCAGCCCAGACATAAAAGTGAACAACCTAACCATGTTTTCTCATCATCCCTGTTAAAATGGGCATGAAGACCACTCCATGAACTAAAATTCTGCTCAGTGCATTCAAACAGCCCCTATTTGGCAATCTCCACTCAAGAACTTCTCCAAATATTTATGGCTATGTCTTGTTGTAAAGATCAGTGTGAAACTGCCTTTTGCACCATTCCCAAAGCAAACTGCAGACATGTCCCCACCATACCTCAACAACACTGGGCTCACCTTCACATTTTGTTGTCATGATGTAACACTGTCAACTTCCAATATTTTGTGAATGGAGCCAAAATAGTTCCCTTTTGACTTTTTATGAGTCCATTGATCCATAAACTCCCTCATAACCCAGGAAAGGAGGTGCTGACTATGGTATCACTTTACTCATCATCTTCGACCTCAAAGGATCCCTTTCTCTAACCCAGCCTTAGACATATCCCTGAGCTCCCTGCTGGAGCAGCTCCTATTGGTCTCTGGAAAGCCCTTCCTCACATTAATAGAACTCCAGTACACTGAAATGATATATCTGAACCCTCTCAAACTGCATGTTAAACATCCTTTGATAGCTACAAATCACTTAGAGTACTCTGTCTGGGCCCTTCCCTCAAGTCAACCGCTGTGGTCAATCTGAGCATCACAGCTCATAGTGCAACCCACCGTGCAGCCTTGGGCTCTTACAGTACCACCTGGTTCATGACCACAAATCCTGGAGAAAACAGCTGTGAAAACAGCATCTTGCAAACTGTAGGAGCATGTAGCTTAAATAAGCAAGAGGAAAACAATGGATACAAACCCCTTAATTACTTCAGTCTCTAAAGAAGAAAGAAAAAAAAAGAGAGAGCAAGAAACAGCCCTCTGAAATGCTTACTTGGAGATATGGATACATTTAGCCTACTGTATACACTACTATGTGCTTTCTAAAATCTCTCCTTATTAAAAACTGAAGCAAATTATCACTGAAGAGCTCTTATCTGCACTGTATTTTAAGAAGTCAGCAAAAGAGTGTGATTCAGTCCTGATGGAGAAGGAGTGCCTTGCAGCTCTGCCTGAGCACGCGAGCAGAAGGCAGGTTTGAACAGGATGGAATAATTATAATGAGCTGTTTGCTGTTCTGCTTGGCTAGGAGGTGTTTGTTGTCATGCTTTTTTAATTGCTAAGTCCTTCTGTAGCACAATTTACTTTCATTTGATCATTACAGTCACCGGTGACATTTAGAAAGAGAGAGTTTGTGTGAGATATGGTGACTACTGGTATAGTCACTACTGAGTGAGCAGAATAATATGCTGCAGAAAAAAGAGAAATCCAAAATTGGTTGCACCTATGAGATGTAAAATTGCACCAGTTAAAATCAAAGCCCTCAAGCACCTGAAAGTTAGCTAGGGATGTAGAGCAGTACCTCCAATGTGATCACATTTGCCATATGCAGAGAAAATGCACAATCCAAACCGGGACACCATCTATCCGCTGCTTTAAAAGGCAGTATAATAAATTCCTCTGTGAGGAAAATGGTCATGTGCCAAATGGGCCAGAAGGGAGCATCTGAATTGTGGGGCAGTGGAAAATGGAGATTTGGAATCATTTAGCAGCATTTCATGATAAAACCTAAAAGATACAATCCAACTATCAGAAAGTTGATTAAATTGAGAAAATAACTTCTTGTGATGGTTTGGGTATTACCTGCCCCCCACACACACACTTTGGAAATCACCCAGACTAGATTCATCCAGCTCTGGAAATTTGAATGATGCTGATATTTACAGCTTATCCCAATATACAAGCAGATATTTACAGTATATCCATTTATATACAGATATATACAAGGTAAAAGGTAATACAGAAACACAACAGCCCTCCCAGAAACCTGAGTCCCCAGGAGAGGTTCCTAATCACCCTTTCACCTTCTCCCACCCCTCTCAACCTTACTCCAGTCCCAAGGAAGAATAAAGGTTCAGCTAGGGGGTTAGGAAGCAAAGTGGGTTAATCAGAGAGATGGCAGAGAGGCTAGACAGAAGTGCAGCCCAGGCAATACCCCAAGAAGAAGTGCCTTATCTACGGTTGGATTTTTGTTCTTATACCTCTCAGCAAGCCTATGAATGAAGCAGACATCACCCTTGTTTTCTCTTTCACAGCCTGTAATCTAGTTCTTCTCACCAAAACACTCTAGCTAGCTTCAAACTAGCACACTTCTATTTACTTAAAAGCAGTAAAATGTATTTGAGTCTGCACACATGTAAATCAGATGTGTATATCTACTCAAAAATAGTGTATGCACATGGGTAAGCATTATATATATACTGCACATATATATATGCACTTACTAGAACAGAGAAAAGGTGATAATAGTAAGTGTATAGTTTTGATTTGTTTAAGAGAACTGCTAACAGAAGGAAATTACCAACCCGTACCAGTGGCTTGTGATATTTCCTTCTGTTAACACAGGAGTTTTTGAGGGGTTTGGTCTTAAGTCTGTCTTGGGATGTTGACAAGCATTTTCTGGGTTGTGTTAGGCTGTAAACACAGGGTGGGTGCTTCTGATTTTAGGTTGCATGGTTTTCTGAGATTGAGGAGAACTGAGAGGAATGATTGGATTGTTCCCTCTAGCTCTACAGAGCTCAGCAAAGGGAATCCTAACCACAGTTATTGCAAGACAACGCTGTCACAAATGATCCTGGAAAAGCAGGATTGTTTAATACATGTTTTTTCCAGTATTCAGGGCAATGAGTCAGGGACATCTTTCTAATCTACTATTAATGTTCCAAGATGTTAAACAACAGCTAAACTTCAGCCTTTTCAAATCAATCAGAAGAAATCCTTTGCACCCAAGAGTTTTAATTCTGAATAAGAAGTGTACCCTAGAATGTGACAGCAAGCTCAGAGCGTCAAGATGCAGGAACAAAGCCAGGATTAATGATTCAGCCTTGGCCACAGCATAGTGCCCAAATTTGGCCACCCTGGAGAGGAGTCACAACCACCACCAGAGTCAGGGCAAATCCCATGTACAGTGCAAGGATCAGAGGAGGAAAGTTTGCTTCTTCTAAGCTCAAGCACAATTTGGTTTTTTTTTTACAAGGGTGGGATTCCTCTCTCTGAATGTTATCTGCCCAACATATCTCTATCCAGATGACCCCAGAGGCATCTCTGTGCAGAAGAGCATTAGAGGGCAGTTTGTGTGACCTGCAGCAGTGGTTGATGGTGGGCACCCCCCAAGCCTGAGACGCTCATTGCTCCCAGCTAGATGCAGGGAAGACTCTATATACCTTTAAGGAGACAGCTCTTACATTGCCTTTCTCCTGCAAAGGCCGTTCAGCATTTAACATGACTAAGCTCTGCTGACCCTTTTCCCCTCATCAGCTACCTGCATCCCTTGAAAATGGGAAATCTTGTTATTTTCTCCCCACCTTGAAGTCTCACCAAGACAAATCTAAGCAATCAGGACAGATCTTTTTTTGGAAATGAGACAAAAGTAGGGTAGGAACTAGAGATAACTGAACTGGAAGATAATCTCCTTTAGAGAGGGATTTGGTTTTGTTGATGACATTTTAATTCTGGGACAACAGAGGGGAATATTCTTAATCTTTCACTTCCATAATAATCTTTGCTATATATCCAATGGACCAGGATGGCATCTGACATCTTACTGAATGAGCCTTGCTCTCCTTATACACATAATCTGTATAAATCAAAGAGGTAAAGAAATTATCTTTTTATTAAATCCACTGATTAAGGTGAAAAGCACCAAATAGGCCTTGGCAAGTAAAGGAACTGAAAGCTTCTGTGCTTCTCTAATTATATCACCTAACTTATCACTAGTTAAGGCCTGCCCTTGGCCATGATAATGGTAGCTCCAAAAGTCTTTCACGAATGCTGATATCAATACTCGCTGTTAGCCTGACAGATAGATTACAAAAGAGGGAAGTCACAAGATCAAGGTGAGCTTTAAAATAAAAAACATGACCACATCTGTACCAAAATAGGAAAGATTAATTCACTGCATCCCAACTAGAAAAGAAATCTTGACAATACAGTGACTACCTCCTTTCAATTTTGGCACAAACACAACATGAATGGATACGTGAAACTGCATTGAAAAGCAAGTAACTGGAGAGCAAAGGCATAAGAAAGACTGTGTTGAAGTTTTTACCTCAGAAAACTCAGTGCAATCTTACTCCAAATATTGTGGAGAAAATTAATTTTGAAATTATATTAAGTAAAGAAAAGGAAAATATTTTATTGGACCAAGTCAACCTAAACCTCTCCATCTTTCTGGGTGATTAGAGTGAGCCTCTTTTTTTTTTGCACTCATTACAGGTTCTTTGCCCTCATTGGACTGTAAGAGACAGAAAACACTGAGATCCAGCTCTGAATAACTGGAGTATGTAGCTACACTCCAAGATGTTATGGTGCCAACACAGACCTCATCAATATGTGAGGAGGAAGTTCTTCATCATGAGAGTGGTGAGACCCTGGAATGGGTTGCCCAGGGAGGCAGTTGAGGCCCCATCCCTGGAGGTGTTTAAGGCCAGGCTGGATGAGGCTCTGGCCAGCCTGATCTAGGGTAGGGTGTCTCTGCCCATGTCAAGGAGGTTGGAACTAGATGATCCTTCTGGTCCCTTCCAAGCCTGTCTGATTCTATGAATAACCAAATCCCAATGTGTCAATACTTAAAATGCATCAGTCAAATACAATCAAAACATCTTAGAATAAAATGTGCTGAAACAAGGCAAGTTGACATTTATAGATCAATACATTTTAAGCTTCTGTTCTCCAGAAGTTTTGATCTTCTCCTTTTTCATCCCAATTTGTAATGAAAATGTGTATCTAAATAGCAAAATTCCTCAAGGGATGCTGCATTTTAAAGGCTTCTGCCACAATGTGACTTTTTTTTTTCCTGAAGCACCACAGTGTCCCAGTTTGAGGCCACAAGCTACACCAGACTGGAAGACAGAAGTAACTCTTACTTCTTTTCAAGAGGAAGAACGAGGATACTGCACACTGATTGGAACTTTAAAGAGAGATTCTATTTACAAGAGCATATGTACAAAACACAATCAGGTAGAATAAACGCAAAAGACATTATGCCCAAACTGGCCTTCTAGAATTCCCCACCCCTTCTACCCTCAGTCAGCCTGAGGGTAGGCTGAAACTGCCCACCCCAGCTAGGGTCTACAAGGCCTCAGCAGGCAACATGAAGCAGCTGCCAGCTAGTAACCATCTCCCCCGCAAGCCATGAGATAAGGAGGAACAGCTGGAGAGAAGTGAAGAGAGGAAAGGAGGAGAAGGGAAGGGAATCGGTCCGGCGATGCCTTTTAAGCTATGGTACCAGCAGATGGAATAGAATAACAATATTGCAACATCCTGGGACAAGCAGGTCCATCCCCCTAGGGTGGGCCTCTGTCCCTATGGTTTTAAGGGAGACCTAGGACCGGATCCCTCAAACTATCACATGCAGAGAGTTGCAGATAGACAGATGTCATCAGAATTTGCTTTGAACTACTCAGCAAAAAAAACTGATTTTATACCCAGAAGACTTCATGGGTTTACAACCAATTCCAAATTTGTCCTTTCCAACAATGCCTGAATGCAGCCCAGATTAAAAACTGTGTCTTAGACACAGGTGGAACAGAAGTTTCCAAACAGCTGGCTTCTTCCCAAACACTGCTGCAAAGGACCTGCTGCAGGAAGGGTGGTTGTCCGCAGACATGCTCCATGTGCTGAGGTCCCTAGCGTCACCTAGATGTTGTACTACAAGCAAACCCGTCATGCCCTCTCTCTCTCCAGATGAACCAAGGGCTGGTTTCCTCAGCAAATTCCATATGTTCAAGGCAAGCCTTCCACTTTAAAACTACATTAGTTCTGCTTTACTGAACATCCAAAGCTTATGATATTTAAGCATGCTGAAATTGTATTGCCTATAACCATCATATTATAACTACACAAAGTTTCAGCAGAATGAACTGAAAACTGTTTATTCTAAGAAATGCTTGGGTTGCCAGTCCAATAAACTCTCTAATAAGTTGCAAATTTAAGTCATCAGTGGACCACAACCAACAGTATAATTAGCCTGGTGTACACCTCAGCTCTTGAACACTGCACAAAGCCACTATGATGCAGAGCTGAGTCTATTCAATGGATAGGGCTGCTAGGTAGGCCTTCCAAAAAATTAAAACAATGAGCCTTCAGTGATGCACTCCTATATTCCTGTCTCTTTGCATTTCTGTCCTGCATTGTTATTATTATTGGTCTTGTTCATTGAGGTTCATCTGTTGCAACAAAAAACCCAGCAGAGATGAGCCCATTCCTACCCCATGCAGACACATAGCAAGGAACAGGTCCCGTTTCCAAAGAGCAAGAGCAAACAAAATAAATGGATGACAAAGAAAAGTGTTGAGAGAAGACAGACTTACTCATCCTGACTTGTTGGGTCCCTGGCCTTCACCTTGGCATTGGTATTTTCTTGGCTGTGCAGACAGGGTCTTCCCTCACCAAGACAGAGCAGATGCACTCATTGATTTTGCTACTCTTCACAGTGAGGGAACAGAGTGCTTGACATGCCAGACTCTTGTGGCATATATATCCACCATCATGGCTTGTTAAGGGCAAGGTGGCAGCTTGCAAATTTTCTCCATCTCATGTTAATAGGTTGAAAGTAGTATGATTTCTTTTTTTTAGTTCCCAGACATCTCTTAAAGCAAGAACTTCAGCTGCTTGCTGGGAAAGCAAAGAAGTCCTGACAAAAATGACGTAATTGTCCTGCATATAACATAGAGTATATGAAAAGAGATGAGAACAAAACTCACTATGCACCCCAAATCTTCCCATAAACAAAATTAATTCAAGCAGTGACTGGAGGCAATTCTTTGCCACAGCCTTTTATGTTTAACGACTTCCAGGCCTGTGCTCAGACATTCTTTCTACCATGCGTATAAGAAACATAAAAGACCTCCACTGTCTTCCATCTTTAATGAAGATGAACATTTTTTCTATCTGTGTGTTGTGGTAGGCCTGATAGGCCCAAAATAGGCTTATACGTGTCCTGCCTTGCCTAGGCATGTATTTCTGCTCCACCAGAGAGGCAAGCATGGGAAATGGACACAAAAGAACCTGGAGCCACTGAGTCTGGCCTGCCCAGGGTCCTGTGGTGTAAGGTACACACACTTAGCTTGTGTCTGCCTAGTGCAAGGCCTGTGCTCCTCCCACATTAGGGAAAAGTGAGCCTGTGGCTTTGTCTAATATGGTATGGTTTAGCTAACTGCCATCTTGTGTCCAAAGGGCAATTAATCTCGGCCCACATTGATAAAAGAAGATACACAGGTGAACAATGTCCTTTGCTTCCCTGACCTTTGCCGTGCTCTGTCCGTTGTGCCCAGCCCTGCTGCTATTGCACACTGCCTTATTGCTTGCCTGGTAAACTCCACTGCTGCGAGTTACCAGGAGCAGACCCTGGATGCCTGCACACGACCTGCCTGTGTGGCCACCGTGACACCATGCTGAGACTGCACAACATCCTGCCTCTGCACCTGAAGGTCCTGCTTAGAATTCCTGGATATATATACAGATGGTCCAGAAGAAGCCAGGAGACAAGGTCAGAGATTATCTGCATCCTTTCCGCAGAAGCTGGGAAGATTCAAGTTTCAACGTCCAACAAGACAGAGTTCCCTGAAAGCATTTGAACACTATCTGGACTGCGGCTAGGGTAATAATAATAACTTGTGAGTAAATGCTTAAATGCCTCTTTGTAATTCTCTATTGTCTTCTGCCATAGAGCAGAAAGAGCTCCTTGAGCCTATCTACTGGGCAAGCTGCATTTGACCACGGGAACCTTCTCTTCCAGTTCAATTAATGTCTATATATTTTGCTGGTTATTACTAGATCTAGATATTATCCATAGAATGTTTCCATGACTGTGTAAGAACCAAAATATTATTAAAATTAGTGGTTGGGGGTGGTGAGAGATCTGAATAGCAAAATTAATAAACAATATTAACTTTGGAAAATATTATCTTGTATCAATTAATTTCCCCTCCCCAATACTGTGCATGTAAAAGAAAAAAGCAGATCCTTTCAATGAAAATGTCAACTTGCTAATGCTGTTCATTTTCAGTATGGAAATAATGAGGAGGAATATCTGGCAGAGACTTTCCCAGCATAAGGAATAATACATAAAGATGAGAGTAATTTCAGGTATTTCTACACATCCAAAAGGCACATCCCAGCACCTTACAAGGCAGATGTCAAAAGGGATGTTGAAGCAGGATCAAGTTTCTTTTAGGTATCTGTCTTGGGATGAGATAAATCTTCTCTGGAAGTGTTTCTCCCTCCCTCCACTGGCTGTAAAGGAAATCTATGTTAGCAGCTGAGACCAGAAAACTAAATTGACATGAATCCCATTGCTTATCTCCTTCATTAAGGACTGAAAGGCTGCAAATGTTCAGCTTCACTGTGAGACAGCATTTCAGCCATTCAACATCCATGGTGAGCTCCACTCAGGAAGCCTGCATCAACACACCAGCTAGGGAGATGAGAGAGCATCCCTGCCTTTCAGAAACACCCTCTAAAGACCCAGCACCAACAGCTTTGTAAGCAAATTTTTTTCCTAATAACTACACTGGTAAATCCAATCAGAATATTTCTTTAGTTGGTCCCAGACATTGTTCTTCTTTGTGAGCTGTACAATATCTTGCTTACCCAGAAAATTAATAATTTGTTTATCATTATTTGCTTTACTTGTGTTTGGTTTTAAGGTAATCACAGACAAGTTTGTTCTCATCAAACTGAAAATCTGATACCTTCTGTGCATAATAAACCAAACATTTTTCTTCTTTTTTTATCCATTTGTCTTCTTTTTTTTTTAACCTCAGCCAAATAAGAAAAAAAAAAATTGGTTAACATGAAGTTTCAGATTTCAATAAGGAAATTATTCATCCAAAGAAACTTGAAACATCAGGATCGTTAACTAATTACAGCTTATGCTATACCCAGTGCAGTGGTAATAGGACATTTTCCATGTTATTAAATTCTGGCCAGGCTTGAATCAATGCATTTGTAAATACCAATGAAGCATCAGATCTTTTGAACATGACCCTGTGCAACATATTCCAAGCCATCAATTCACTGAAAAGAGCAAATGCTTTTGAGACTTTATTAACACCATTTTGTGTTAGCTGCAGCATGTATTTAATCATGTTGCATGCTGTGACATTTAGTGACACAGGAGTTCCGAGGTCACAGAGATTATATTTCATCATGTCACTAAGACAAGCTACCCATTTATCCACCAAGCATCCTATGAGCGTCTCAAAGGCATCCTGACATGGTCTTGGCTGTGTTTGACACGTAGCATCCAGCTTTATCTAGCTTCAACTGTCATTATGCAAACTGCCTTCAAGTAAGCTCTGTAGAGATAAATAGAGTTGCAGAGTAAACAGACAGAATCCAGGAGAGAAGGAAAGTTACTTTCAGCTTGAAAGCTGATGTGAGTGGTATCCTTCATGTCAGAAGCAGCCCATAAGGTGGTCTTCCACTGTAAAGGGGAAAGTGCTTATCAGGAGAAAAGGGCTTATGTAGTGCCACTATACATCATATTACTTTACAGTATCATGAAGCTTCACAAGGAGCCTTTTTGCTGGTGAAGGCTAGGGTGATACACAAACTACTGTTTCAAGCAGATACAAACCATAAATCATGACCCTGTATCTACCCTGAGGTCCCTCAGGCATTAGTATTGTCTCCTATGCCCTGAGCAGTATCTCATGTTTCTAAATTCTGATCAAGTCCTAACAGCCTTTGAGTTTGATCCTGCAAACCTCTATCTGCTCATCTGTCTTCTAAATCTGCCAGATCTTACTGCTCACTAGAGAGTTTTCTTCTGGAATAAGGAAATCAAGACCTTAAATTAAATTTCTCTGAGCTATGTTTTTTCACATATTCTCTCTGTTACATGCTTGAACAATTCTGAGCAAAACATTTATTGCTGAGGTCTGCACCATGTAACTTGACCACTGAAGTAGTGATGCAGGCAACAGAAGAAAAGTTATACTGGGTTAATGAACCATGCCCACATCTACACTTTCTGCAGATGACTTTCTGTGTGGAAAATATTGAGGTTTCTTTGTGTCATTCTATTTATTGGAAGACTTTAATCCTTCCCAATCCTTTCAGAACACCAGACACTGGAGTTTGATGTTATAATGATGTCACAGAAAAAGTCTTGGAGTGCAAGATTTCAGGAGGCTCTGCACATTAGAAGATAATATTCCATTTTTCCTCTGTGCTGGTTTGAGGCTAATTGGAATATTTTGATGAGAGAAATTAGATCATTAATTGTTAAAAGAAAATAATGATGATGTCTATATCACTGGTTTGCTGAGAGGGATTTAGAAAAGCTAAAATGTAAATAATCTTTCCTCAGTTTGTCCTGGGACATTGCCCTAATCATTTCTCCTTTGATCTGCTCTAATATCTCAGTTCTAATCTCAGCTAACAACTAACATGTAAGCTTTTCTGGCTTCTGCTTGTTTTGTTTGTCTGCCTGAGATAGAGAGCGAGAAAAAGAGCAGGTAGTTTTGAGCCCTTCTGAACAGTTTCTTTATCCAGAAGGGAGTTTGGATTTCTGTATTATTTCTAATTTGTGTAGAGGTGTAGATACTTGTAAATATATTGTGTATGCATGCTTGTAAATTTTGCCATGATGTAAATATAGCTTCATCTTCCTTCCAAGCTATCTGAGCTAGTCTAGTAAACTTCAATACTATGGGGGGAGGGAAGTTCCTAACCCACATCATCCTCAAAAGTCACGTCTGTGCCCAAGAACATCTCCCCTGTTTCTGCACTGAATAAGGAGTGAGCATTTAATAAACAAAATTACATAGACAAAGAGGTACCTTATGCAGAGACAGCTCTATCCAACCTGTCACGATCTCCATACTTTAAATTTATCCCAATCCCTTTTTTATTTCCCAAATTAACTAATTCACTCTTTAACAAGCTATATGATTGATAAGAACCAAACTGCTTTGTGTATCACATTTGCCAGCTATTTGTTTTCCTCACAATGCTTGTTTTCTGATTGTGTTGCTCCATGTAGGTGATCAAAGTCTACCAGATAGCTCAGATGGTAGGTGTGTGTTTATAGATATTTTTAGCTCCAGCAGAAATATGACATTGTGTTGAATATTTTCCATCTATCTGATGAGAAATTAGGTGTCATCAGCTAGATGCTCCCCATTATAATCGGTGTCACAAGTACTTAAAGTGCCCAGCCTGAAAACTAGGCCCTGCTACTCCAAGAATCATAGAATCATAGAATCAACCAGGTTGGAAGAGACGTCCAAGATCGTCCAGTCCAACATAGCACCCAGTCCTAGCCAGTCAACTAGACCATGGCACTAAATGCCTCATCCAGTCTTTTCTTGAAGACCTCCAGGGACAGTGACTCCACCATCTCCCTAGGCAGCCCATTCCAATGGGAAATCACTCTCTCTATGAAGAACTTCCTCCTAACATCCAGCCTGTACTTTCCCCAGCACAACTTGAGACTGTGTCCCCTTGTTCTGCTGCTGGTTGCCTGGGAGAAGAGACCAACCCCCACCTGGCTACAATGTCCCTTCAGGTAGCTGTAGACAGCAGTGAGGTCACCCCTGAGCCTCCTCTTCTCTAGACTAAACAACCCCAGCAAAGAATCCTACTAAGAAGTGCAATAGTTTTGCCCTACCTCAATGAACCTATTTCAAGAAGTGAAAATAAAAATATACATTTTGTCAGAAAGAAGTACACCCTAGTAATAAAAATGGAGAAGGGCAGAAATACTCCAGTGAAGTGTTTTCCTGGATAAGAGGCAGACTTGGTTTGGGTGGCAGGCTCAAAGGAGGGTTAAAAAGGAGGGAGGCACAGGTGTCATCCATACTCCAAAATAATTGATCTGAGGGAGACAGGAAGTGTCCTGGGTTTGAGCAGACAGAAACTCTTTCACCTCTTCCAAATGAGGTAAAAGAAGAATGCCCCACACAGGACTGGGTATAATTGGAAAGTTAAAATGGAAGTGCTACTCATAACTACATAAAACAGTACAAAGCATATAAAATACGCTATATCCATAGTTCACCTCAGCTATGGTTCTCCAAGAACCTCCTTAGGCCAACACTTCACACCGCTTTCCTCCAAACCATGCCAAACACCCAGGCCACCCATGCTCCCCACCTCAGTATCCTGGCCTATGTGCTCCTTTCTCCACCCCTCCCCAGTGCCTCCTTTTCATTAGGCCCAGTCAGGCCAGAATTGCAGAGGAAAATCAGCCAGGCAGCTCAAGGCCACGTATAGGCTTGAAATCCTCCCCCCATCCTAGAGATAAAAACTCAGGCGTTCCTAGGAGAGAGAAGGGAGAAAAGAGACAGAGCCAAACATAGAACTAATTCTTAGATAGCTGAATTGTGGCATAGAATAACAATTTTGCACTCTCCAGTCCACCTCCAGACTTCTCTGATCCTCCTGGAAGACTTCTCTATAGCTCTTAAAGGCATCCAGCCTCAATCCCTAACAAGAAGCCAGGCTGTACCTGCATATCTTTTGACTGCCAGTTTGGACAGGCGCAAAAATAACCTCGTACGGTTTTGCAATTTCTCTGAGGTTTCAGATGATTATTTGGGTGCAAATTAGTCTCTCTGTGAGACTACCCACTCCCTGTTTGCTGCACTGCTGCTGCCAGCAAGCAAGAGTGCCAGCAAGAATGCCAGCAGAGCTGGTGGCTTTGCAATGCATCTGTGCACCTGTATGATAATCTCGGACACGCTTCTCTGCCAGCAGCTAATGCATTCTTTAGTCATCACCATCCACACAGGCCAGTCAGACACCACTAAACCAGATGCTCAATATCCTTTATTGCATTGCCACTCTCTAAACCATCTACACTTGACTGTTTTCCAATTTTTCTTTTAATAAAAAATCTCTCTCTTCCTGTTTGTGCAGAAATCCATCATGGAAAACAATGTTATTTACAGTACAGCCTGGCTACTGGCTATGCTCAAAAATAGTGCTGAACAACAGGAGGTAAAGATCTACCACTAGTACCTCTGTGGTAAGTGCTACATCTAGTGCCACCCATATAATTACTGCTCTTGCCACTTCCAGTAAAATTTACAGACAGTAATGTCACGAGGGTGGACTTTCATACTTTGCAGTGAGTACATTAATACCTTCTAACTACTGAAGTTTCTAATCATCCATATTTAAGAAAAAAAATATTACTGCCTTATTAGAGCTAACTTAATGTTCTACAAGCATATTATCTGCACATTTGAGTATAAGTCATCACTAAGTCCTTGCAAAGGACGTTACTTTAACACAGCTGAATAACGTAATGGTCATACAGACTACGGGTGAATGTTAACCCCTTGCTCACAAGCAGAAAAACTCCTGGGGGAGGAAGACTCAGGTGGTGTTTTTGTGATGGATGCTGTCTTGGTCAGCTCACCAAGGAGTGAGTTGGAGTCATCAAGATAAGTCAATGGTTTACAGGCAGTGAAGGAGGATTATGACTTCTATACAATGAAAAGCAAAAGGCTACATAAGAAGTTTGTACTGGCCTCTCTGGAAAAAGCTTGTTGAGTTTCTTCACAAAGGAAATTTGGAGAAGAGAGAAGAGTCTTGTTGCCATTACTGTTTGCTGCAAAGCTTCTCCTGAACCTTGACAGTTTAGAAGCTTAATGATGTTCTCCACAATGGCAGTAACCTGTGAGGTCTACAGTCCAAACTATGCAGAGGACAGCATCAGCTCAGAGCTGGTTGCTTGGGGCTGTATCTAGTCAAAGTATGAATGTCTCTGAAGATAAAGACTTCACAGCCTCCTTGGCCTCTTACTCCCATGTCTGATCACTTTTATTGGAGAAAAAAAATATATATCTCCCTTTCTATCCACAGAATCTCTTCTCACTGCTGCACACTGCTGAGAAGAGTTCAATTCTGCCTTCTCTATACCCTCCATCAGGCAACTGAAGCCAATAGTGAGGTGTTCCTTGAGGGTGAGTTTTTCTCTGAGTTTCAATCCCAGAAATGCTGCATGTTTCTTTGGTGTTTCCAGAGAGCACACAACAGCCCATCACAGAACCCGGGAGGATCATTTCTGGCCCTCACTCTATTTTTCCCAAGCCAGGTGGGAAAAGCGGGTCACAGCTGCCACAGCCACCTTGCCTCAGGTGCATGAACATCAGCAGACAAAAGCCTTAAATCTTCCTATTGTTGTTGCACCGTCATTTTCCTCAAACAAATGTAGTCTCTCAGTAAAGATGTGGTAACACACTGAATATCAGCGATAAGGGAGACACCTGCATCAGCTGCTGTGCACCTCAGGATGTACCTGGGCACTTTCACCTTATACTCACATGTGACACAGTTGGAAGAATCTCTGTCACTTCATGCAGCTGTCTGTGGAGCACTGATAAAATGTTGCCTTAGTCTCTTTGGCAGGTCCTGCGGCAGAATCAAAGGTCCTGTGGCAGGATCAAAGATCCAAAGCACAAGCAGAGGAGCAGGGAGAAAGGCAAGTACCCAGCAGTGACTGAGCTGGAGGGCAGAAGGGCTCTGCAGCGGGACCTTGACCGCCTGCACAGATGGGCAGAGGCCAATGGGATGGGGTTCAATAGCTCAAAGTGCAGGGTGCTGCACTTTGGCCACAACAACCCCATGCAGAGATACAGGCTGGGGTCGGAGTGGCTGGAGAGCAGCCAGACAGAGAGGGATCTGGGGGTACTGATTGATACCCGCCTGAACATGAGCCAGCAGTGTGCCCAGGTGGCCAAGAGAGCCAGTGGCATCCTGGCTTGTATCAGGAGTGGTGTGGTCAGCAGGAGCAGGGAGGTCATTCTGCCCCTGTACTCTGCACTGGTCAGACCACACCTCGAGTACTGCGTTCAGTTCTGGGCCCCCCAGTTTAGGAAGGACACTGAGATGCTTGAGCGTGTCCAGAGAAGGGCGACGAGGCTGGTGAGAGGCCTTGAGCACAAGCCCTACGAGGAGAGGCTTAGGGAGCTGGGGTTGTTTAGCCTGGAGAAGAGGAGGCTCAGGGGTGACCTTATTGCTGTCTACAACTACCTGAGGGGCGGTTGTGGCCAGGAGGAGGTTGCTCTCTTCTCTCAGGTGGCCAGCTCCAGAACAAGAGGACACAGCCTCAGGCTGCGCCAGGGGAAATTTCGGCTCGAGGTGAGGAGAAAGTTCTTCACTGAGAGAGTCATTAGGCACTGGAATGGGCTGCCTGGGGAGGTGGTGGAGTCGTCGTCCCTGGGGCAGTTCAAGGCAAGGTTGGATGTGGCACTTGGTGCCATGGTCTAGCCTTGGGCACTGTGGTAAAGGGTTGGACTTGATGATCTGTGAGGTCTCTTCCAACCTTGGTGATACTGTGATACTGTGATACTGTGGCTCCCTGCACATTCTCTCCTCTGCCCCTTGCCCTAATGCACTCTGCCATGAGATGATACTGCTAGATGGGAGCAGAGATGTTGATAGAAGCTGCTGAAGCTGGCATCCCCCAAGAGCCATCCCCACTAGCTCTTTCCAATCTCATGTGTCTTCATCCGCAGCAGAGGCACATTGCACTGGGCTGCTGTTCAAATCACCAGATCTCCCTGTAATTGAATATATCTTTGAGCTCCCTTTCGATTATCTGTCTGAAACCAAAACTCCGTAGCTAAGCATTACTTCTTTTTTACGTCTCTGCTGCTGCTGTGTCAGGGCAGTGGTATTAATTTTGGCCACTTCATCAAAACCTCTCCTTTTGGGTTTCCTTCCTGCAGTCTCAAGGCAGGCAAAGCAAACAATGAAACTATTGGGACCGAAGAAAGGAACAAGGTATTAGGCTTTTTATTAGTTCCAAAATTTATTTCACTTCTGTTTCAGCTTGCTCCCATCCTTGCCATAAGGCAAACGTCTGGATAAGTTTTATGAAAGCAAATGCTATGGATGCTGCAGCCACATCATGGTGCTGTGCAGCAAGGGACCTTAAAAGTCTGCAGCCTCTTTGAGTATACTTCAAAAGTACAAACAAGGAACAGATTTTGTCAAGATTTCCAAGTAAAAGACCATTTGTAGCCCATTTCTGATTCAGTGATATTTGTGATAGCCTCACCATCCCAGTTTTGCTGTGAGGTTTTTGGTTGGTTGGTTTTCACTCAGGAGGTGAAAATGTGATTACTTGTGGGGGACAGAAATATAAAAGAAAAACGATTTTTTTTTTCTCCAAAAGCCTTGAAGCAATAATTGATTTTGTGAGATCACTAAAGTGTTCAAGACCTTACTTCTTTATCTGAAATTACTCTATGAAATTTTTCAATCACAAAAATTAGTCTGGGAAGGGAATACCAGATTGTCTGCAATCTCATGCACATCTCATGCTCCACTCCATTGTTTGAAAGATTTGAGTCAAAACTTGTTGTCTGAAAACGGAGTTACCCTATGAAGACCCTGCTTTACTTGAATAGATATCTGCAGTAGCAGAGGGTCTGGGTTTACACCTGGCTCATCCCCCAGTAAGGGAATTGC
This sequence comes from Pogoniulus pusillus, assembly GCF_015220805.1. NCBI lineage: Eukaryota > Metazoa > Chordata > Aves > Piciformes > Lybiidae > Pogoniulus > Pogoniulus pusillus. The sequence goes on along the minus strand of NC_087269.1, from coordinate 10,781,275 downwards.
CATGCAAAAAGCACACATGTGCACACATCTCCCATTTTTCTTCACATGCTGTATTTGGGATTTAAAGTAATGAAAAATATCAAGTCCAAAAATCTTACATTGTTGCTGAGTAAGGGCAGAGTGAATTTTACTGTCTAGGAACCTACAATATGGGAAAAGGAATAACCAGCAAAGAACTCTCAGAAGAAAGATAAAAATGTAAGCTGCAACAGAAAACATTCACCCTTTTTCAGAAACACCAAACTCACATACACACTTCTACTTCCAGGCAGTAAACTTGCTGTTAGTCTAGTACAATAGAGAAAAAATATGCACATACATCTGCAAGTTTGAAGGCAGCATTTCACTGCGCTGACTGCAGTCGAACAAGTCTGACTGGACTGATCTTTAGAAAGGATTCACATCAACAGCAAATAGCAACTTTTTTGTCTTGTGCAGAATGTTTAAGGACAATCCATTTCCCCTACCCAAACATATTGATTGCTGCATCTTTCCTTGTGAATAAACAAGGGCCCTGTGTCTTTTCAAAACACACATTGTCCTTTCTTTTCTATTTGTGAGCATAATTGTAAGCATAAACACGGATTTTATCTTTACATGTGTGTGTTTGTGTATATGAGACACCCACCAAAAGAGTATGGCTGATCCTTTGGTGCTTTTTTATCTGCAGTACAACCATGCTGATACTCAGAGACAGAGGAGGAAAGAGGATCCCCACAAATAGCCATTCACAATCTGCTGTGCTGGTCCACCCCTCACAGATACCTATCATATGCCTTCCCCAAAGAGTTGGTCAGGAGAGGAGTCAGTCCCTGTCCCTGTGTGAGAAAGGGGCACAAGCCAGAGGTTGCTGCCAGCTCCCGGGACATTCTCTTTGGAAGAGCAATTATGATGACAAGCAGCAGCCACAGCCAGAGCTGCTTTTTATTTCCAGAAAGGGGTTTGCATCAGCATTTCATGGTGTTGTACCAAGCCAGCCTGGCCACAGGACCCTGACATTTACAAACTGGAGAGGGAAACTAAACCTACCCCTTGCTACTCTTTATCTGATGGTTAGGTCTGAGGTTGCTAATTAACTTGTCCTTATTAACAGAACCAGGCAAAAAGTCCCCAACAAAAATATAATTTGAAGAACTAAGGCAAAGGGAGAGGGAATGAAGTTTTATTGCACTGAAAATCATAGTTTAGAGAAATTAAAGGTTGGGAAATGTCAAGAGCTCAAAATGAAGTGTTTGAAATTATCTTTTTATGTATTTATTTACAGCTCATTGGTTTGATGGGGAAAAAAGCACATCCAGATTTTGAGGTTTTAATTCCATTTTAGAACAGGGGGGGGAAAATGTTCTAATCTCAGAAATACTCCAAGGATGAAAAAAACATTTCTTTCTCATCTTTGGCTGAGAAAGGGTCATTGCTGATTTCCCATGCTACTTTCAATGGATTCTTTCCGTTAATATATTTCACATCCATCTGCCTGAGTGGATGGCACAGCAAGCTGTTGGAAGTGCAGGTTGTCTTGGTGTTCTGAGTGTGTGCATAATGTTAAAGCATCTACTCAGCACAGGAAAAGCTTTTGCAATCATAGAGCTGATACTGACACCTTAGTATAAGGCATGAATTATTTTACTCTATACTAGACTTAGAAGCTTTGATCTCAGTGGGTGATCAAAGCTGGATATCAGTTTCACCTTTAATACCCAGTCCAAATCGATGTAATATGACCAGAGTTTGACAAATCTTCACCTAAGTCCTGAGGTCCCAGAAAAAAACAAACAAAACCCAGATGCTTTGTCACAAGGTGGCTACACTTTGTGGCACCAGGTAGCTGTCTCTCCTAATTCTGAGCTTCCTATCTTCTGTATGCTCTAACAAGGTGAAGAGACCGCATCCAAAAAAACAAAGAGAAAGAATGAAAGCTGTAAATGATATTGTGCCATACAAACACAGCAGGGCAAGTCAAGGGTATTTTAAATGTGCAGGGGTTCTTGTAGTGAGGGAGTAGGGATTTTTTTCTCAGTCACTCATCCCTTAGAAGTGCATGAAGCAAATAATTTTCCCCCAATACTATTAATATCCTCTTTATGAGCATATTTTTTTTCAGCAGTTGGTGCTTCAAAAGCTGCCTTCAATCACATGTTCAGATATCTTCCCAGGTGCAGCAAGACTACCAGCAACTTCTCTTCCAGAGACATCCCTCACTGTGCTGAAAAGATTCTGTATAATTGGAAAATTAGTCAGGTGCAAACAGGTGTGGTGGGTGATTGTGCAGAGAGATACAGCCTTCTTATCTCAGTGTTTGCAAACCTTTCCCAGCTCTCAACAAAGGATTTACCAGTCTCAATGGTAAAGAAAAAAAATAGCTTTGCAATGTGTTTGAACAACAGCACTATTACAAAAATCCCACAGGGGACTCCTGTAGTATCCTGGGCTGAATCTACCAGATGTACACACTGTTTAAATTTCCAAGCTAATTCAGTGCAAAGCTTTTTTACAACTTTGGTCTCCAGAAAGCAACTACCCAGTAAGAGCTGATTGGAAAAAAAATAATTTGCCACTTATCATTACAATGAAAAATAATCTATTAACTCTAACCTTGCTAGCAGTGGACTGAGTGGACTGTACTATGATTTATGGTCCACAGTTTTAGCCATGATAAAACAAAATAGGTAGATTATTAATGGACAGAAATTAAACATTTAACCTTTACACATAGGCTTAACATCAAACTTCTTCAATGCATTTATCCTTTTCACTCCGTGTCTCAACCTGACAACATTTGTTGCTTGAGTTTTGAAAATTATTGACTCGTGTTTCATTTTGCACAGTATTGAGTCAGAGGGATTACAGGAAATGGCAAAGAAATAAGGGGTCACTGGTACAAACTGCTCCGAGGGAACAACTACTACTTTCTGTTGTAAAAGCCATTCCTCCGAAAGGTCCTTTACTGCCATGCTTAGGTGTTGTCTGAACACTGAGAAAGGTGAATTATCTAATGCCACATTCAAGAAGGCAATGTCAGGTATCTGAGAAGTGTCCCATACCATTACAATGTCATATCACACAATTAGTCCAAAACAGGAGCTACATTGCAATCAGGTGGCCCTGTCCTGGAATGGTGTTTCCATTCTGGGAGGAGCTTTACCAACTATATTGAATAGCTGGGTGTGCTCCTCTGCTTTGTGTTGGTCAGGTTGTTGTCCTTCTGAATACCTTCTAGTGACATTTGTGATATCATTGTACAGTAGATAACAGGGATAGCAGTGTTAGCCTTGGCCTTATCACAGGAATGATACGGACTCTTGAAAATACAGTCCGTTCACTACAAGAAACAGGCTGTTTGCCTGCAGTCTGTACCAAAGGCAGGTTATCTTCTGATCTGTTCTCTTTAGTAGTTACCTATTAGGTCTTTCTTAGAAATCAGGTCCACAACTTTCAGAGACAGTGAGAATCCTGCTATCTGACCTGTCTGTTGGCAGGTGCAGAAAGAATTACTCTGGTGCACCAAAGGCTGGGCTGCAGCAAATGTCATCAAGATTAATCACTTCATCACAGCAAGCTGGACAAATCAATCAGAGTCTTTGACTGCAGGGAGAAAGACCAGACACTATTACACATCCAATCCATCTGTCACCTGAGCACTACTCACTGCTCAGCACTACCTGGGCAGGATGGACCTCACACCTCATAGTTACTCTCAGCCACTGAGGCACCCTGCAAAAAACACTGTGTCTGAATGCACTGATTACTCGCCAGATACTCTGCACACCTCACCAAGGACAGCTCTGCAGTCACAGACTCACAGATACACAGATTATATCAGGTTGGAAGGGACCCTCAAAGGTCACCTTGTCCAACCCTGCTGCAGTCAGCAGGGACACCACCAGCTAGATCAGGCTGCCTAGGGCCACAGCAAGAGTGGTCTTGAATGTCTCCATGGACAGTCTTCTGTGGTAGGTTGGGAGTTTCCCCCAACTTCTGCCACCCCACCCCCCCCACAAACACACCCAGCTTCACCAGGCTAACTCTGCTGGCTGGAAGTTAAAGAATGAAGCTATATTTACATCATAGCACAAATTTACAAGCATACATACACAATATATACAGATATTTACAACTATATACAAGTTAAAAGTAATACAGAACTACAAAACCCCTCACAAACAGTGGAACTGCCCAGCAGGGCTCTAAACTACCTCTCCTTCTTCTTTCAACCCCCTCCCTTATCTCAGAAAGCTTACATGCAAGGGATGAGATGTGGAAAGCCAAGAAAAGGTTAGAAGAAGAATGATTAGATCGTGTGACACAGGTTCAGGCAGAGATAGTTAATACGGCAAGCAGCAGCGGAGACTGATTAACCTTGTTGTGGTTTCTTGGGTTTACATCCCTAAGCAAAACCACTGAATGATATAGACATCGTTATTATTTTCTTTTCCCAGCCAATGAATTAATTTCTCTCATTAAAATATTCCAATTAGCCTAAAACCAGCACACCTCCACCACATCCCTGGGCAACCTGTTGCAGTACTTTACCACCCTCATTGTAAAGAACTTCCTCCACATGTCTAACCTAAACCTACCCTGCTTCGGCTTAAAATCAATTTGCACTTGTCCTATTACTACAAGCTCTTCTAAACAGTCCTTCCTCAGCCTTGCTATAGGTCCCCTGTGGATGTTGAAATTTACCTATAAGATCTCCTGGGAGCCTTCTCTTTTCCAGGCTAAACAGCCCAAATTCTTTCAGCCTGTCTTCATAGAAGAGATGCTCCAACTCTCTGATCATCTTCATGGTTCTACTCTGGACTTGCTCCAGCAGGTCCATGCCCTTCTTCTGTTGGAGATCCCAGAGGTGGACACAGTACTCCATGTGAGGTCTCACCAGAGCACAGTGGCAGAATCACCTGTCTCAATCTGCTGGTCACGCTTCTTCTAGTGCAGCCCAGCATGCGATTTAGCTTCTGGGCCATCCCATCTGAGTCTTCTCACTGATGTTGATAAAGAACTGAACAACAGTGCTTGTCACAACTGTAGCCATCTGAACCACGTCCACTGCAATTAGACCTTCTAGAAAACCTCTGCTTAGATTCAGATTGGTCCCAGTTCATCCCATCTACTTTCCTTTGCCTGGCAATCAGCCAGAGAAGCAGATTTTTGCAAGCACTTAAAGGGTGCAATAGCTTCTGTTAGCTGAGCAGGTGGCAAGGGAAACTAAACAGAAAAAAAAGGGGGGAAATCAAAAAAATAAGCACTGGTGAAACGTTATAATGCAAGATTAGACAGGGCTTATCTGACCTACCAGAGGGACTAAGAAGGAGGCAGGTTATAAAGCAAAGTCAATGCATCGTCTCTTCCCCATTCTTTTGATATTCTGCCTGTGATAATGTGAGATTCTCCAGGCAAGAAATATCCCCACCAACACAGGGCACTGTGTCCTTGAAATAAAGGAGTGCAAGCAGGTGTATGACTCATTCCTCCAGTTAGCCATAGACTGAAGAACTATTTTGCTCTCCAAAGCAGCTCATTCCATGGAAAGACATCTGCTAAATCCTATATGAGTAAGCCTCATGCCATAATCTTGCAAACACACACAAATGAAACCTAGTCCCTCCTGCTGGCAGCTTCTCTGCATGGGAGGAAATGACAAACTTTGTCCTTGAAAAGTGACTACTCCGTGGAATGTGGAACAGAGCTCCCCAAAGGACAGGGCTCATTCCCATGTAGAGAGACACTGCAATGCCTATGAATGAGCCTCTTAATGTTGAAAGCACAAAATTCGCTTTGCTACATCTGTACCTGAAGGGAATTGCAGAAATCTTGATCAAAGCAAGAATATTTGTTGGAGATGGAAGGTGATCCAAACTGTTGCTGTCCTTTTGCTTCAGCCTCTACCAGAGACCTGTGGAGGACCCTCTCTGCACTGAAGGGCCTGGAGCTCCATGTTATCCGTACTGATCAGCAGCCTCTTCTGCTTTCTGAAGGAGCCCATTCTGAGTGCTGTTAATACTCATAATGGCTCTGTGTTTCACCATCTTAAAGAAACAGATCACTGAACTTTCTGAGTAAACTATATTGCAGTTAAATATCAACAGACCTAATCTTGTCAATGCAGGAGTAACAGCAGACCCTTAAAGGCACTTAAGTGTCTACCATGTAGATGTCAACCTCTGGTATTACCCATCAAAAAGACTTCAAGGATCTAAGAATTCTCTGGAAGCTTCTTGCTTGTGATTTAACAGGATCCACAGCTAATGCTATGGGATGTCCCAGGGCAAATTCCCAGGAACTCAGCATTTTCACTAATCAGTCTCATCTCAATCACCTCTCAAACTTCTCAAACTGCTATCAGGATGCTAAGTCAGATGTGTATAAGGACTTAGGCATTACACTCTTATTTATGCCATCACTTTTTATACACACTGTTCCAGTGAGTTCTTTGGGACCAGAGAATGCTCTCACACATGGGTACCCACCTCTGGGCACAGTTTCAGCACTTCATCGTAGCTCAAATACTAAAATCATAAAGAGAAAGGTATATGACAAGGAATGCTGAGTAACTTTACTGATCAAAGAGCAAGTTATACTCACCCTATCCAACTGACCAGCAAAACTCCTGGGATGCATAAATAGCAGAGCTGGCAGGCACTTATCTTTTTAAGGCAGACATCCCCACCAGGAACCACACCATCATGGTGGCATGACTGGTGCTGCTCCAACCCAGCTACCTAGGCTCTTGGTATATATGGGTTCAGAATTCTGTGCCATATGACCAGGACGTCCTAGAAGGCCGAACAAAGGAGAACAGAGCTCCTCCTTTATTTTGGGATCTGTTACATACCATCTTTCCCTGCTCCTCATGCACATCCTTACAAGCCCCGCATCTTATCTCTAGTAACTGAGTGATTATTAGCCTGTAACTTCTGATCAAACACATACCAACTCTTCCCTCTTACACACACACACTGCTATTTCTAAAAAGAGAAGTGTCTGTACTCAAACAGTTCTTGTGGCCCAGCAAGAAAGAGGACTGGGTCTTGTGGGTGGCCTCCATACAGATCAGGGTTAAACCAAAAGCACTGATAAAATGCAAATGGAGGAAAGTATAAGAATTGCATCATGTTTTCAATTTTCTAAGTAGATCTAAAAATAAAATGAACTTTTAATACTTAATCAACATAGTTATTCACTCTCCTTTACCCAAAATGATATTTTCCACTATTTTTTTTTATGGATGTATGTTAGTTATTATTATCTTTGGCTTTCTGGTTCAAACTTCTGCCCACCACCCCACTGATAATATATAAATTAGCCCAGCTGCACAGGCTGGGTACACTCTGCAGTCCTTAGGAATGCTTTTCAGCTGATTTGATGTCTGTTAAGGTTTGGCTAGTCTTAGTTCAAAAGATGAGGAGTGCATTAGCACTTAACAGGGACATAGCTCACCTGTTCATACCACTCAGACACAGAGCATGTAACCCATCCACCCCAGAGTGGCACCCATTTTATACAGAACCTGGAGAAGCCTGGCAAAATGACCAGGGTGTGATGTGGCTTATCATGGGTCCCCATCCACTATACATTTCCTTTCATATCATCCCACACTCATAGATTCTGGTAGTAAAGATACTTTGAGCATGGTGGGGAAAATACCTAACAGGATGGCACCAGGATGGATTTCTATTCAGTGATATTAAGAAAGTCCACAACAGGGAGGGAAGGCCTTTAGGTCCCTTAAATCAGTGGAATTGTTTGGTTGGGTTTTTTTTTGTTGTGGTTTTTGGGCTTTTTTTCCCTCTGGACTTAAATGACTCTGTGATATTTATTCTTATATTTATTGCATAGCATTCAACAACGCAAGTCCTTAAAGATGAGAATACATTTTCCTGATGTATCAGAGATGAAATCCAGTTGATTTGTGCCTAAGGTTCTTCTGTAAACGTGTGGCATGCATCTCAGTGAAGAAATGATTCGAAAAGAAAAGGAGCACAGATAAAGCTTCACTGACCGCTGAGTGGTGGATTTGCTTGTCTGAAGATATAAGAATGCTTGCATGATGACCTCCTAAAAGCAAAGTGCTGCAAACAACAGCTGAAGAAAATGACCTGGACGATATTGAACTGTCAGCCAGAGACAACAGAGAGGACACTCAATTGGTATGTCAGCTACATGTGAAAATAAAAGCTCTCGGCTTCCAAATGTTTCTGTGTGTGCCTTAACTTAGCATGCCACCACGAATCTCTGAGGAAATCATGAGCCATCAGCAGGGAGGACTTCACGTCAGGGACAGACGAAAGGCAGGAAAATTAGGGACTGGTATCAATCCAAGCACAGCTACTGCTTGGCTCGATATGGGCACCAGCACATCCTTCTCATAAAGCGGGAGATCTCCCAACACCATGTAGCCACAATTACCAAGCTGAAAGGCAATAGCTCATTAGGTTGTTTTCAGGACCATTGCTACACACTCAGACGGTACTTAACAAAGGCTTGTTTAGTGCCTTGTATGTCTTTTTCTGGCAACACTACGAAACCATTTAGAACAAGCCATTGAGCTTTATTTTTATTTTACTTAATTTTTTTTTCCAAATGCATTAAGATAAATACATCTCTTAGCAGCCACAAGGGCAAAGAGAAAATATTCATTTGCATTTATCACAGACAGTTAGAAGCCCACCACACTTTAACTCTCATAGAGGAAATTTCCCCTGTGCTGAATTAATCTTTATGAGCTAGCTTTCATTTCCTTCATTTTTCCACAGACACCATGATTTTTCAGAAAGAAAATGAGTGTTAATTTTTTTTGTTACGTGAATTGCATTTTCTGCCAACCACTTTCTATAGAAGTGATGCCTAATCCTCAGCTAGAGAATTCCAACCCAGAAACCTAAAAAGACCAGAATATTTACCTCTGTCATGTACTCAGCCCCTAAATATTACCACTGAATTTCCAGGAGCTCTTGAAGGAAAATATTTTTGCCATGATCCAGTGCAGTCACCAGGAGCTATTACATTTTGAAATTATCAGCATGTTCTCTCCAGACTGCTCCATTTGTCCTCGGCTCATGAAAACCACCAAGCAAACTGATCTGGTCTGCCATCACACTTGTTATAAAGGGTTAGGAAAAGAACATGAGAGGGAGCACAGGCTCCAAGAGGCCTTGGTGAAACATGCAGCTGTGTTAATGTTTATCTCCTCAGTGCTGCAAGAGCTGCAAACAAACAGTCATTGCAACCAGCAATAGAACAAGGGGACACAGTCTCAAGTTGTGCCGGGGAAAGTATAGGCTGAATGTTAGGAGGAAGTTCTTCACAGAGAGAGTGATTGGCATTGGAATGGGCTGCCCAGGGAGGTGGTGGAGGCACCGTCCCTGGAGGTGTTCAAGAAAAGACTGGATGAGGCACTTAGTGCCATGGTCTTGTTGACTGGATAGGCCTGGGTGCTAGGTTGGACTGGATGATCTTGGAGGTCTCTTCCAACCTGATCGATTCTATGATTCTATGATTCCAAATACTCACTGAATCTCACATGGTGGAAGGTCCAAATTATACCTAGAATACATATTCAAGACATATCCTAAACACCTGCCTGAATACCCACCTTGCCGTCCCTCCCTCCCCGTTCCCGGGTGGAAGAAGTGTGGGAAGGCAGACAAAAGCCTTGGCACCACCCAGTCTAGCACAAAGACACCATATTTGGCCTTGTTTTGCACCTGCTTTGTCTTTGTTAAACACAGGCTACAGATGCTAGGCATGTGCATCTCCCTTGTTCAGTGAAATAACTTAGGACTGGTTCTAGAGGTGTTTTTATCTGTATTGGTCACAGACACTTTGCCAAAATGCTTAAAAACCTAGCCAACTTGTTCCTTTGCTGCTGCTGCTGCTGCCTTTGTTTTGTCCGCTACCTGTTTGCCTTGAGTGCCTTTGCATCATGTGTAGCTGGGGACTTGTCTCTCTCACGAACGGCAGACCTGACCCTGCCTGTCTTCCACACTGAGCCAAGGGTCTGAAACGGCTTGCCCCACGCTGGGATACAGCTGCCCACTTGAGCTCAGCCGAGCCCGAGTCCTTTTTAAGTCCAGCCGTGTCTAGGCGAGTACCTAGCAAGGAGTTGCGACACCAGGACCTGCCAGCCCCCGCTCACTAGCTCCTTTGCTACACACAGCGCCAGATCAGACTGCTCCAGCCCGCAAACCTGGATCCTGCTTTACCCAGGTGGCTGACCACTCTGATGACCTCCTGAAAGCAATGAAGGATTCACCTTGTGAGAAATACATATTTGATCCCATCAATTCGTGGCAAGAGGCCACAGACAGGGAGGAAGGGGGGGGGGTTGAATGGAGCTGCACTCCTCCTTGCACAACCATCACAGAAGCATACACTTGGCTTAAGATAACAGCAATAAATAATTAGAAGCTAGAAAGCTTGGTGGAGGAGTGAGGCAGGTGGAAGAGACAGCCTTTGCGCATGAGCAAACAGAGGACTAGTTTGGAGTTCAAGGAGCGGACACTTGAGGAAGATCACAGTATCATCAGGGTTGGAAGAGACCTCACAGATCATCAAGTCCAACCCTTTACCACAGTGCCCAAGGCTAGACCATGGCACCAAGTGCCACGTCCAACCTTGCCTTGAACAGCCCCAGGGACGGCGACTCCACCACCTCCCCGGGCAGCCCATTCCAGTGTCCAATGACTCTCTCAGTGAAGAACTTTCTCCTCACCTCCAGCCTAAATCTCCCCTGGTGCAGCCTGAGGCTGTGTCCTCTCGTTCTGGCGCTGGCCACCTGAGAGAAGAGAGCAACCTCCTCCTGGCCACAACCACCCTTCAGGTAGTTGTAGACAGCAATAAGGTCACCCCTGAGCCTCCTCTTCTCCAGCCTAAACAATCCCAGCTCCCTCAGCCTCTCCTCGTAGGGCTTCTGTTCAAGGCCTCTCACCAGCCTCGTTGCCCTTCTCTGGACACTCTCAAGCATTTCGATGTCCCTCCTAAACTGGGGGGCCCAGAACTGAACACAGTACTCAAGGTGTGGTCTAACCAGTGCAGAGTACAGGAGCAGAATGACCTCCCTGCTCCTGCTGACCACACCATTCCTGATGCAGGCCAGGATGCCACTGGCTCTCTTGGCCACCTGGGCACACTGCTGGCTCATGTTCAGGTGGGTATTGATCAGCACCTCCAGATCCCTCTCTGTCTAGCTGCTCTCCAGCCACTCCGACCCCAGCCTGTACCCCTTACTTCATCCCTGAAGACCACCAGAGGGACCACTGAGTAAAAAGAGACATGCGTGGAAGAAACACCTCCCATTCTTAGAACTGATAAGCAAAACCCAACCTTTTCTTAGAATTAGTAATGAATATGTAATAGAATAGCATATAAAAAGAGAAAACTGAAAACAAAAGGTGTGCGATAGGGTAGAGCAGAGCCTCCCCACACACCCAGGCCTGTACATTGCTTGATTCCTGCAACTCTATTAAAGCCTTAACTTGCATGAATGCAAGTTTATGCCTGTTATTTATGACAACCTCGTGCCCATGGACCTTCTCAGACAATGTGCTCAATCTGAGCTACACAAGCAGCAAAGCCTCATCACATCATCACCACATGGAAGGCTACCACGTGGCTGGGACTATATTTTTCCTCATTTATGCTTCTACATATACTTTTGGATTACAAATATTGAGACTCTGACCAGTGAGTAAACTAACTCCCTTTTCTGAAGTTTGTGAAAGTTTATGTTTAACATTTAAGCAGCAGTTTGTGCTGCAAGACTCTGGTTGTTTAAATTTGCTAAAACATTTCCTAAATCATTCCATCTGCCTGCACAGACACATTCTGCAAAATTAGTTTTACCAACTGCATAATAGAATCTCTGTGTGTTAATTGTAAATAACTTTGGGGGAAATTTCTTTATAGATAGTTAATAAAATATTTAATAATTTTATATGGGCGTTATTACAATTCACTTCTAATCCAGATTCAACCCCTCCTTAACATCTCACCACCTCTTTTCTTATCCACATTATTATATAGAGATTTTTTTTGCTCCAAACCTTCTGCTTTTTTTTGTTTTCTGGCTTTTAAATAGCCTCCTCCTTCTCCATGTTACCACTTTGCCAGAGTCAAAGCCACCGGGGTAAGCTGCAGAGACCACAGGGGACAGTAGAAGGCATTAGAGATCATCACTAGATGTCTCCTAGGACTGCCGCTAGGATTCTTTTGGGGCACACTGAGTCTGTAATGGAAGAGCTATGACTTCTATCTGTCTGCTGCCTATGGTCTGGAAAGCCAATTAATTGACATTATTTAAAGACTGCTTTTAAGGTAAGTCCTTTGTGGAGGAACTGAATCTCAGCTCCATGCTAAATTATGCACAGAAGTTAAGGGAGGTGAGAGTAAGAAATCCACTGAGCAATCATAATCACTGTGCAATTAGGTTTGATATCATAATAGAAGGTTACTCTCCTAGGAGTAATGCAGTGAGGGTGAACTTTAAAAGGCCAGATTTTAAAACTATGAGAAAAAAATTATTAATAAAAGGCTCAGGGATACAGTGAGATTCTGAAACAACCTAGAGCAAATTTCTTCCTAGAGTAACTCCTCCAGCAGTCCCAAGAGTGGTACCAAGGGTGAGTTTGTCTAATGCAATCAGGCCAGAGGCTATTTAAGAACCTGTGCTACAGAAGCACATAGTGGTTAGACCTCTGAGCTGAAAATAAGAACAGAGAAGATAAAATATGCATGGATGAGCAGAGTTTATTGAAATAAACATCCTTTTAAAAATTAAAAGGAGTATCTGACTAAAGAGCAGGAGAGAAGCCAGAGCAAATGCAGACAAGCTAGAACAGAAATGAACAAAGGAGGGAAAAAATAACCTTAATGCATTTCTGATATAGTAGAGGAGAAAACAATTAAACCCCCAACTAGGTATGTGATGAGTGAAACTTAGAAAGTGCTGTTGTTATGAGACAACTTTATTGTACCTAATTAACTCAAATATATGAATATGCTGAAAGACATCACTCTGTGTGTTTATGCGCTATCGGATGTACAAAAGCAGGCTTTTCTTTTGCAAAAGACTCTCTCTTTGTGAGGAGAGGGAGAGGCTGAAAATCAAAGAGTCCTGAAGCAGAACAGAAATAAAAACCTTGGCCTGAGTTACTTGTTCAGATGCAAGCAAAGAAATTCTTTGTGCTGCTTTCTGTGGGAAACTAGAGTGAGTTAGCAGTGATTTACTTTGTGTGGAAGGTGAACAGAGCCCAGAGAAGGAGCTATATGGCCACCAGTTCACTGGGACAGTAAATCACCCAAACTAACTAGTACCCAGCTGAGACGGTAGAAAAATACAAACTAAACAACAGTGAACCTTTCAAACAAGGTGCCCCTGTTCACTTTGCAGGGTGAAATATCCCTTTGAAAATGAAGGAAGTGATTCAGTGCTGGCTCCCACTGCTCAGTAACAGCAAGGGAGAGTGCTGCAAGCTGGTGCAGTAGTGATACTCTGTGGTTCTGCAGAAACGTTGTGCATCCAGGCAGTACCACAAGCAGTACTGTGCCCACAGCCAGACCAGCACTGTGGGGAACAGTGCAAGGTCTTTGGGGATGGCTCACACTCAAAAAGTGATAGAAAAACCCTGGCTAAGACATGACCCTTGTCCATGGGAACAACCATAATAACAAAGAGTGTGGCCAGCAGATCAACAGAGGTTCTCCTTCCTCCCCCACTCCATCGTCGTTATCATCCCCCCCACCCCTGATACTCTGCCTTGGTGAGACCTCACTTGGAATACTGCATTCAGTTTTAGGCTCCCTAGTTCAGAAGGGACAGTGATCTACTGGAAAGAGTCCAGCAGAGGCCTACAAAAAGATGATTAAGGGGCTGGACCACTGCCCTGTGAGGGGCTTTTTGGTCTGATGAAGAGAAGACTTAGAGGTGATCTAATCAATGTCTATAAATATCTGAGGGCTGGGGATAGAGAGGGAGGGGACAAACTCTTCTCAGCTGTGCCCTGTGATAGGACAAGGGGCAATGGATAAAAACAACAGCACAGGAAGTCCCACCTCAACATGATGAAGAACTTCTTTACTGTAAAGGGTCACAGACCACTGGAACAGTCTGCCCAGAGAGGTTGTGGAGTCTCCTTCTCTGGAGACTTTCAAGACCTGTCTGGATGCATTCCTGTGTGACTTGCACTAGATTCTATGGTCCTGCTCTGGCTGGGGGGTTGGACTTGATCTATGGATGTCCCTTCCAACTCCTAACATCCTGTGATCCTGTGACCATCCAGTCACACAGGACAAGAGAGCAAGAACCTCAGCACGGACAAAACCAGCACGTTTATCTAAATTTTAAGTTGTCCAAATATCACCAATCTCTCTTTTAACACTTGCGAAGCCCTAAGCACAGTGGGGCCTTGACCTCATCTGTAGCCCACAATGTCCCCAGAATGGAGGCAAATAAATGACAATAGGGAGTAACCCCACTTTAGTCTCTGTGAGGAAATACCATTCTTTCAAAGCAATTACCCATCTCAAAAGTTAATAAAACAGTATATAAAGGTGACCTGGTAGATAACATTTACTTGGGCTTTCAAAACGCTTTTGATAAGGTCCCTCATAAAAGAATATTAATGATAATGAGAATGATCTTACATTTATGGTGGTAGCTTTCATTCAGATGAGATTTCAAAGTGCTTTACAAAGTTTTTACTAACTGATTGCCATATATATCCTCACAGTGCTGCTAGGTCTGGGAGAAAGGCACACAGCTATTTGATTATCTAAGCACGCATCTATTCAATGTTTTAGGGTAGGATATAAAAGTTAAAGCTGCAGCAATGCACAATTTGAGTGAATTTAGGCAGCTAAAAGCTACCTTCCAAAGCTGAGATTTGGCTGACAACCAAACCTGTTTTCTCCCCCTCTAACCTCACCCAAATGTTGAGGGGTGCCTTAAACTGAAGTGATTCATGGCTTAGGTGTAGAAAAGGACATCTTCTTCACATTGGTTCTGAACATACAGTGGACAGTTTATAGGCACCCATATTCATCAACCTAACTTCAGAGAGGCACCATCATTTCAAATTTCTTTTCCAAATTTTCCATATTTTTTTAACCTGTGTCCTTCAGCTTCTTAAGCAGTTGCCAATGCTGACAGCCACCAGCAGAGCTTCAGCTCTCATTAGTGTTTGGGAAGCAATCTCTGCCTCTTTTCTGCCATCAGTTTTGCTTTGAGGTACACATCTGAAGCACTACTAAATATGGACTACTATAAACTTGAAGATAGCTTCAGCCATAAGCATAGTCTGTTTAGAGAGTGTAAGAACACTTAATTTAAAGGCAGAAAATGTCTCATTTAATTGCCTGAAATCAAAGGTTTAATATTTTAATTAAGCTTTTAAGACTTACCTCATTGCTCTGATTTTTTTTTTCTCTCAGATATGAAGGTCATTAGAGAGTATCTTTACTGAATAAGCAATAGCAACAATAACTTCACCAACTGTCTTAAATGTAATGATACTATCATAGAACCATAGAATCGTCCAGGCTGGAAGAGACCTCTAGAGGTCATCTAGCCTATCCCTAGACCTGGGCTCCACACATTATGTTAGTGATCAGTAGATGAACATTACTTATGAACATTACCATGCCTATCTCAGTACAAGAAACATCTGAGCTTCCATGGCCTCTGTTTCTTTTTGCTCACAAAGAAAGAAGGTGCCAAGACAGCTAAATCTTAACTTCTCCTTAGAGACAAATTCCTCCATGGTTAGGTGGTCCGGCAGCTTTTTTACTGTGTCCCAAACAAGAAGCCTAGAAAAAGATATCTGACCAGCTCATAATCAAGGCTAGAATTCAATAGATGGGGATTGAAGAGGACTTTGGATATACCAAGGTGTCTGAGTTGAATAGTCAGAAAGAATGCAGCTCAGCTGTAACACCCCTGGGCACACCTTTGAAATGCTCCACCCAGCCCTCTGCCAGCAGCACCGTGCATCTCATATTTATCACCAGCCCAGCTAAGTGCTACTGAATTTTTTTTGCAGAGGTAAACAAAGGGCAGGTTCCCTTCCTCGATCATGACAGCTTGTCAGACTTCTCAGTACAACCCATATGTCACATCAAAATAGGTCCCCTAAAACTCAAGCTATATAAATTATAAATTATTATGTAAACATGACCTTCCTCTGCCAATTCTTTCAGGCCAGAGCCAGAAGCCAAAACAAAAACCTTGTGAGAACAGGAATTCAGGACCAAGCTGTCAAAAGTCTTCAACGAGAAGCTGATTTGTCAATGGAAGTCATCATTTCACAGGGAGCTCGATTCCTGCCTCAAGAATTTTGCCTCCCCTAGCCAAACTGCTGACAGATTTTTGCTGAGCGATCGCTCGTCTTCATATTATAGCCTTTTATTTCCCACATAACCCTTCTCAAAGGATAAGCAGGTCTCAACTTTTGGGAGCAAGAGGGAATAACAATGCTTATATGACAACCTGGCCCCACAGCCTACCATACAGTGCAGCAAGAGTCTCCCCAGCCCCCAGGCAGTAAATTCACATTCCCTTGGAGAAGCTCTGTCTCACCCTACATTTCCCATAGGTTCTATTAAGTAGTTTAATTTTGAATATGAACAAGCATTTATGCACTTGTGGCCTATTCAAGCAGTCTCTTTAGGCAAAGCAATAGTTTTGAACTCCTTTCTGATGCCAGAGTGGCATAAAGAAGCCTCAGCATAATACAAGGCTGTTGTATATGCAACATATTAGTTTGAGCTTTTGTTTTCAGTAAGTGCTTTTTGCATGTGGTGTGCACCTGGCTGCTCTAACCTGATCAACATTTCTAACTTTGTTTCTTTACAACATGTTTTAGCCCCCTCAGTAAAGACATTCTTAATGCAATGAGTCTGCATTCAGAGCACAGCTCTGAGAAAACAAGGGGACACAGTCTCAAGTTGTGCCGGGGGAGATATAGGCTGGATGTTAGGAGGAAGTTCTTCACAGAGAGTTATTTGCCATTGGAATGGGCTGCCCAGGGAGGTGGTGGAGGCACCATCCCTGGAGGTGTTCAAGAAAAGACTGGATGAGGCACTTAGTGCCATGGTCTAGTTGACTGGCTAGGGCTTGGGGATAGGATGGACTGGATGATCTTGGAGGTCTCTTCCAACCTGGTTGATTCTATGATCTAAATCACCCTCCGTTGTCTACAGCCTAGACCCTTGGCTACTCTCTAGGGATTTCTGCTAAGCATCTAAAGTTCAGTGGGATCCATCCAGATCACTTTGAGTATTTTTCAGGTATGCTCGCAGTGCCAGAGACTGACCAGTTCTAACAGGGATCAGAAAATCTGGGCATCCTAACGTAGAAAAGAGCATATTACACATTTAGATGCTGCACCACCTAAGATGTTCAAAGTAGTTCTAGGGGGTGCTATGCTTAATTAGCAATACTTGAAGGGATCCTACAGAAAGGCTGGAGAGGAACTTTTCATAGGGGTGTCTAGTAATGGGACAAGAGGAGATGGTTTTAAGCTGAGAGAGAGTACGTTTGAACTGGATCTCAGGAAGATGTTCTTCAGTTCAAGAGTGGTGGGACTCTGCGATAGGCTGGCAAGGGAGGTTCTGGATGCCTCCTCCCTGGGGGTGTTCAAGGCTAGGCTGGATGAGGACTTGAGCAGCCAACTGTAGTTGAGAGGCACCCTTGCCCATGGCAGGAAGGTTGGAGTAGATGATCTCTAAGGTCCCTTTCAGCCTAAGCCATTCTATGATTCTATGCAAGAGACCCTCAGAAGTTACAGAAATAAGGAACAGGAAGGTTTCCAGACACAAAACTAGCCACTTTCTCACACCCAATGGGTATTCATGTGCCAGGAAGACACAGGTGCAGGCTGCTGGAGATGGGGAAAGAAGGCAGATTGGTCCCCAATCTCCCCTATACTGATGCAAGGTACCTCAGGTTGCAGAGAAAAGGTCTCATCTCCTATGTTCTCCTGCTTTTGGAAGCCAGTGGCACTACAGGCAACAAGGGAATATTTTTCCTGGATACACAGTTACAAGAAATATTGCTAGCCAGGCATGGATTGCTGCTGGCATTTGTCTTGCAGCAGCTGTCTCAGCAGGCTCCTTGGGAGGTGTGGGAAATGTCTGGCAATTGCATGCTTTATGATGCAGCCCAGAGAAGCATTTGTACATGGATGTACACATCCAGTGCACAAGAAGGTCTGTGCAGGCTGCTATCACCATAAAAATTCCCCCTTTCACCTCTCTGCCTGTCTCTGGTGCACCTGATGCTCTTTTAACAGGAGGGCGGAAGTGTCAGTCAGAAGCAAGAAGGTCTTTAACTCTGGTTGATTTTCTCCTGTTGCTTCCTGCCTTGTGTCATTTCTACAGCCAGCTGAATCTCCCCTTCCCAGAAGCTGTATCTCAGCTCTTCTCAGATATGTGGAGCAGCTGGGAACTGAGCTCCCTGACCATGTCCTGTAACTGTGATTGACTCCGAGACATCAGGTGCAACTTCTCAGATACACAGGGCAGCTGAGAACTAAGCTCCCTGCCCATGACCTATACCTGTAATTGACCCCTAGACATTGGGCACAGTGTGTTGATGCAGTGTTAAATCATTGGCTGTCCTGGAAGCTCGATGATATTTGGAGTCTGTGAGACAACCTTCAGGGAAGACTTCATTCAGCTTTGTCACTATGCCCTCCTTTTTAGAATATCAACAGAAGGGTTGTGAGGATGGACATTTACAGGATTCCCTGACAAAAATGTTCTCCATTTTTTCCCTGGACACCAAAACCTCCCTAGAAGACTTGACAGAAAGCACTATGAGGCAGAAGCTAACCCTACCACCTCTCCACATATTCTTGTATAACTCTCCTAAGCATTTGGCTCTTTCTTTCACAGACCTATCTGTATGAGTAAACACCATTTTGTAAAACTAGGAGTTGCCCAATCATGTTCACTGAAAGTTGGGACAAAAGCAAGCTAAGTAAGCCAACCAGAATTGCTCAGTCTTGATCCCCTAAACACGTTGTTTTGCAGTAAATCCATCTCATTTTTCCTTTCTAATGTTCCAGGGGAAAGCAAAGGAAAGTCTGAATGTGTCACCACTATATTCCTGAATTGCATTGCAGGGCCAGTGGTACAGCCTGCAATAGCTCTGCAGGAAAGCCTGATGGAGAGTCAATAGAGTTCTGTCCTCTCATGATAACCAAACAAATTATTTCCCCACCTGCAGAATGCTGTGGCATTCTCTCCTCATTAACCTGAGTTAATTTACTTTCTTTTTTTCAGATATGGTCTGATTCTTTTGCTAGCTTTGAAGGTCCTAGAAGGACCTCCTGTGGCTTTCACAAAGCAGCTCAGAGAGGCACAGTGTGGGACCTGAGTGGTTTCTATACACCCCCCAATGAAAATGGCAATCAAACTCGCAGTACTAACTTAGACAAATCTGGTTGGCATAAGCAAAAAAATCTACTTTTGGGAACCAAAAGGACAGAAGTCTAAATTCTATATCCTTCTCAGCTTTTGACCCATCCTTCCAACCAACCAATGTTAGGTGGTGTATGCTTTGTTTTACAAGGAAGCTTGGGCTTTCAGAGCCACAAAGATGATTAAGGGGATGGAGTATCTCTCTTACAAGGAGAGACTGAGGGAGCTGGGGTTCTTTAGCTTGGAGGAGACTGAGAGGTGACCTCATTCATGTTTATAAATATGTAAAGGGTGAGTGCCAAGAGGATGGAGCCAGGCTCTGCTCAGTGGTGCCCAATGGCAGGACAAGGGGCAATGAGTGGAAGTTGAGGCAAAGGAAGGTTCATGTAAACATGAGAAGGACTTTTTTTCCCCGTGAGGGTGACAGAACACTGGAACAGGCTGCCCAGGGGGGTTGTGGAGTCTCCCTCTCTGGAGATACTCAAAACTTGCCTGGGCATATTCCTGTGTGATCTTATATAGGTGATCCTGCTCTGGCAGGGGGGTTGGACTGGGTGATATTTCCAGATGTCTTCCAGCCCCTGACATTTGTAATTCTGTGAAATTGTTTCACTTAAATGCCTCCTTTCAGACTTCCTTAGGTAACCATTGTTACTCATTTTAGAGAGGTTTTATAGCAGCCCAAATCCTACAGAATAACAATGTTTAGTGAGATGACATCATTAGTACCACTAATTCCACAGCCATTATTTTGTCTTTTTTTCAGGACAAGTAAGGTAATTTTCCTGAAATTATGTTGTTTGCTAAAACAGCTCCATTCACTGCTATATATCTACCTTCTGGCAGCATAGTTTAATTTGCATTTAAATAATTTCCTGATATCGTTAGAAAAGTAATTATACATAACACTAAACAATTTTCAAGCTTCAGCTTTTAATCAGTCCACAACTAAATCCCTCATCTAGATTGTAAAACAACCTCCCTGAAGTGTGAAATTTCCCCAGACCAGAATTTGGTTCCTTTTATTGAGATCCCTCAATTTTCTTATTCATCTCATGTGGTGATTCCGGATCAGTAGAAAACTATCTTGGTATTTCTATCCTTGGTTTCTCTTTAGGGTTGTGTCACTTTGATTTGGTGGCTTTTCTCTGATAGAAAGGTTCAACTCTTTCTGTTATCTGAGCAGAACATCTCATGCTTGTAACAGTAAAAACATCACCATGTACCAACAATCTGTAGTAGTTACAGATGTTGGATGCTGTCCTGATTCTGTGAGTTTTATTATAGAGAAGACAAGGAGTTTTTTGATCTGAAGTGTCCTGGTCCTTACATTTCATGTTGGTTTTAGAGGTCATTTGTCACACTTAGATCCAGATACATTTGCTCCTGAATTTTGCAAACTTTTAACTCAGGTTAATTATACAACCAAAACATTATTCCAGTGGAGATGCAGATCACTCTTAACAAGACTCTGTAACGTATTAAAAAAGAGTATCCCTAAAAGCTGTTTAACATGCTACAGTCTTTTGCCTTCAGAAAGATAAGCTGTAAGCTTTAGAAGATGAGCTGTATTTTTCAGTGCTCTGGTTTTCTGCTCATGAGCCATGTGAAGAGAAATACAACCCCCTGTACTAAAGATGCCAACTCAAAAGCATTAAGCCATTAACTGCAGAACAAGTCCAATGCGAAAGAGAGAATGACACATCACAGAGGCTATCATATGGCCCATAAAGTCCATATTGAAGCCATGAAATTCAGACATGAGTGTAGTTTTCCTCAAGGTTTAGGATCAGCCTTGACCTAACCTCTTAGCCAAGCCTCCCTCCTCCTATTAAAAGTGATTCAAGCATTAAGACAATTAAAGACTGAAATTGCTAATAACATGCTGTGGATTTGCCTTATAATCAACTCTCATCTGGTGCTTGAAGAACTTTCTAGCCAGGTAAGGAATCCTAAGGAGTTTAGTATGTCTAAAAAGGGTAGTGTATTGTACAGATAACCCTAACAAATGTGCAAAGTTAGTGCTAGCAAATGCTAGATTGTTAGCTTTCTAAAGCTGTACACTGAGCCTAGAACGGTACTGAAGAGAGTCATTTGGCACCAACCCTTTAACATCATCAGTGAGGTGATACTGAGCCAACAGGAGACTTTTCAAGTTAAACTTTCACAGTTTGCCAGACTTGAAGGTGAGTGACAGTGGTAACCCCTGCTATTTTCACCTCCCAAAATGTTTTCAATTTGTTCTCAATCTTGCAACCATTTCACAGATGCCTGCAGCAGATCATTCAGGGATGCTTCCTCATCCAGATGATGGTGGTGAGTGAAAGGTCTCTGCTGCCAGCACTTGAAAATTCTAAAGAATCAATTTTCACTAAGATGTGAACTAGAAGGTGGGTACAAATGAAAGGATCAGTGTGTCAGCCCAGCTCAAGTGCGCAAAAGATTTCTCAGTCTGGGAAGACTGTCAGACAAACAACTCCTGAGGGCTACTGAAAGGCAATGGCCCTGGATTGGGATGAGAGCTAGGAAGGATTAGATTGACAGCACAAAACACTGTACAGGCCAAGCCACACTCTGAACTCATGTCTTGGCACAGTGTCACCCTATGGCTTTTCTGTCCTACTGATTTGGATCATGATGAAGAAAATTGCTGAGAAGTATTTCAACATCTGTCTCACAGCTGGGCCTGCAGCAATACATCCTTTGCCTCTCTCCTCCCCTGGACCAGCACACACTGAGTGCAAAGTTTTGGGGCCGTTATTTTCTTGGTTTTGTTGTCTGTTTTTCCCTTTCCTTTTTTTTTCCCCTTTTGTTAACCAAAAAAAGTAAAACCAGTGGAAAGCAACAACAAAAGGAATAAAAGAGGCACAGCCTGGTCCTAGTGATAGGCTTGTTTATAAGAGCAGGCACATCACAACAGATGTCAGCTCCATAACGCTGCTGCACAACACACCCAAGCAGCAGACAGAGAGTGATGATAATAAAAAAGAGAGGAAAGGAGTTGTTTTGAGATAGGAATTTCTGTAAAACAGGGAATATTTTGCAATTGTGATTTAATTTAATATATTTATGAACATATATAGGTATTAACAAAATTCTCTTCACTTTCTGTGCAATAGAAAGGCTTGACTGCAGCAACCCAAAATGTTAGCGAGCCAATAGCTGTATAAAATCAATCAGATTTAGTACTTTCCATTATTCCAGCAATTTATCTCCATTGTCTCTATCCCTGTCCTCCAAGTACTCCGCAGTTAAGGAGCTGATAGCTCTTTCTGTTTGATCTTGTTTTTCTTCCAGAGGAAGAAGCGACCAATCTTCTAAAAAAAAAAGCACACTTGGAGCTATGTCATGGGCATCCTACAGAGCTTAACTTACAATAAGTCACTTCATCCTAATCATGTCTTCCAGTTTGAAAGAAAAAAAGAAAGAAAGAGAGAGAGAGAAAGAGAGAGAGAGAGAGAGAGAGAGAAAGAGAAATACCTCTTTTTCTGTCCAAGGATGGGAAGATCTTTAGGGCAGGACTCATGCTTTATTATATTTTTACATGGCATTTAAATTTCTGATACTTCCATTTCTTGCTCCTGCTTCCTCTACTTGCAAACCACATGATACTGCTATTGGTTGCCTTTATGCTACCATTTCTTTTATTCTAACTATGTTTTGGTCCTATAAGCTACCTTAATGAATGAAGGCCATTATTTTCTCCTTTTTCTCTTCCTCTAGCAGGGCTCCAAAATCAAACATGTATTTAGTGTTTCTCTATAGGAAGAGCTAGACTCTGCCTTCCTTTTGCTTTTCCACTAGCTGGAGAAAGAATTACACTGGTATCAACCTGACCTGATGTTTTATGGAGTTTTAAGTTTTTTACTATACCCTCTGTAAAAGCAGCGAACACATGCACACTTTCAAAGAGTTCTGGCCTTCACTGGATTGATGGAAAGGAGGTTAATAACATATCTGGATAAAACAAATAGTTCAATGGATAACACACATTGATTAATATCTGCTGCAGTGCCAGCAAAGCTGGGGAACTACACATCGTAATTCTGGTGTAACACAAAATGTGTTGTCAGTGGAAGGTGAAAGGAAATTATCACACTTCTTTGTTCTCTGTCTGGCAACTCAATGTAACAGACACAGGGCCAATGTCTCCCTTATGCTCCTGATTTCAGGGATGGTGAAAGATCTGGACCACAGCACTGCAGAAACTCGGGACATGCACTACATTTGAATTC
This sequence comes from Pogoniulus pusillus, assembly GCF_015220805.1. Taxonomy (NCBI): domain Eukaryota; kingdom Metazoa; phylum Chordata; class Aves; order Piciformes; family Lybiidae; genus Pogoniulus; species Pogoniulus pusillus. Next base: position 10,757,624 of record NC_087269.1, on the reverse strand, counting down.
ACATTGCCAGCAAACCCTTTCTATGCTGTGCCTGAAGAAGGGCTGGGGCCACATAAAATGCGGGACAGTAAGTCTGAGAAATATGAAGCAGCTATTTTGCATAAGAGCAGGAAGATCCCTGCACTGCAGTGCACTGACAGGTTGCACAGAACCCTCCACAGTGCTCAGCCCTGATCTGGCCAACATGGTTTAGGCCACAGGAAAGGGAGAAGCTGTGTATGAAAGACTGAATTTTCTCACCTCCACTCGCACCACCAAAGTATCATTGCTAAATGCCCTTGCTTTTTGTTTGGCAGTAAATAATGTATGTCCTTGAGCTGCAGGTGTGACACGTTTCAGGCAGAAAGGGAGGATGCCAATGAGCAGCTCTTTAAATATACATTGCCTCCTGTTTGTGGGCACAATGCGTGGGAGCGACGGGAAAATGAAATGGTCTTGTGTTTGCTGGCACCTCTGAATATAAAATTACTACTGTGGCTATTTATGGGATGGAGGCGGGCAGGAGGCTTCAAAAGGAAAAATCAGGCTCTTTAAACCTCTTTTTAAACAGCATCAGTTGGTAGTTCAGCACCGGTGCTGTATCCTCAGTGGGGGAAAGAGTTACAGGTATTTTAATTATATATTAGCACAGCATTAAGCTAGTTTTATTTGCTGAACATTCTGTCAATTACTGTTGTTACTTGAGAAGCATGACTGCTCCCAGGTTGATCGTGTATTTAACTAGCCAGTCAATGCTATTAATCACCAGGCATTTTCAGCAAAGGATATTAACATTGAAACCTATCCAGGAGGACTTACAAGTGGATACTAGTGTGCTTCAGAGGGAAATGCTATTTTCTGATGCAAGGGAGGTTCTCCCAAGCATCTCTCTCTTTTTTTTTTTTTTTCTTGTTTTAAATTGCAATCTGAATCCAAAAGGGGAATGAATAATTGCCCCTAATGAAATAACTGCCATCCCAGATAATTAGTAAATATGTGATCATCTCATTACCATATGAACGGAGGGCAGGAGGTCTGTTTCTGTGGCACAGCTGCTGTAAAAACCACTGAAGTATAAGGAAGTAGACAGGGAAACCAAATAGGCACATGCTCATTTTTGGAGATTGGAGAAGGAAGTGGAGGAATCCAGGCTTTAAAAAAAAATAGCTTTTAGAGACTAAAAATGGAACTCTGCAGTCTCATCCTTGATGACTATACCCTAGACTTTCAGACGAAAAAGACAGCCCTTCCCTGCCTCTTGCCCATAGCTGGGGACAAGAACATGACCTGAAGCCAGAGGTTTTGATATAACACACACCACTTGTAAACAAATGCTTCAGATATATGCCTTGCATTCTGCACTGCACTTAACAGTTGATACACAGAATATATTTATTTCCACATTGTGAATAATCAGCTGAAAGTTCACTTTCATTAGCTTCATCTCCCCATTGTTAGCTCACATCCTGAAGTTTTCACATAACATCTGCAAAAGTAATAAACTAATTATAGAAGCCATCTGGAACAAGAACAGAGTGAAATAATTATTTTCTTCTTGTTCTTGTTGTTGTTGTTAAAAAAAATATCCCTTGCTAAATACATGGTGCCATAATAGATGGGATGTCAGAAGAACAATGATTGTAACAAACTCTGTATCATTAAGGAGGGATTCAAGGAGTTTTACATCAAGAAACTCGATTGCTCATTAGCAGAGACACAGCAGAGAGGTATTGTGAGCCACTAATGACATCGTCTCCTTACTGAAAGTGAAAGTCCTACTGCAGGTCAGAGGCTACTACATGGATAACCCAGCAAGCAAAGGAGAGGAGGAACAACAGAGCGTTTATCCTTGTGTTCTCCATTCAAGATCAGAAGACAGACCACTGATGAGGGAAGGGATAATCAATCAGGGCAGTGACTTCTTTATCACCTTTACATTGATGCTGATGCTGCTCAATAGTGATACTGCACAAGAGTGACGCATGATGCCGGTAGGCTACTAGAGTGGCATGGAATCAGATTCATAGAAATGCATTGGGCTGGAAGGGACCTCTAGAAGCCATCTGCTCCAACATTCCTGCAGTAAGCAGTGACATCGCAACCAGATCAGGTTGCTCAGAGGCCCATCAATCACAGAATCTTAGAGGTTGGAAGGAATCTCCCAGAGATCATTGAGTCCAAGCTCCCTGCCAAGGCAGGATTCCCTAGGGTAGTTCACACAGGAATGCTTCCAGAAGGGTTTTGAAAGTCTCCAGAGAATGAGACTCCATAGCCTCTCTGGGCAGCCTGTTCCAGTGCTCTGTCACCCTCACTGTAAAGAAGGTTCTCCTCATGTTGAGGTGAAACCTTCTATGCTGCTCCTTGTCTTATTAGAATCATAGAATCAACCAGGTTGGAAGAGACCTCGAAGATCATCCAGTCCAACCTATCACCCAGCCCTATCCAGTCAACTAGACCATGGCACTAAGTTCCTCATCCAGTCTTTGCTTGAACATGTCCAGGGATAGTGACTCCACCACCTCCCTGGGCAGCCCATTCCAATGGCAAATCACTCTCTCTGGAAAGAACTTCCTCCTAACATCCAGCCTATACTTCCCCTGGCACAACTTGAGACTCTGTCCCTCTGTTCTGTTGCTGGTTGTCTGACAGAAGAGACCAACCCCCACCTGGCTACAATGTCCCTTCAGGTAGTTGTAGACAGCAACTGATTGACAGCAATTGCTGCTGACCAGTGAAAGCAGATTGGCCCCATCCACTTGACACTCACACATTAATAAGAACTCCTCTCAGTCCTTAATTTGAACATCTCCAAGGATAGAACATCCACCACTTCCCTGTGCAACCTTGTCGCAGCATTGCTCTTCTTCCTAATGTCCAATCTAAATCTGCCCTTCTTTAGTTTAAAACCATTGCTCCCTGTCCTGTTGCAATGTGCTTTTGTAAATAGTCCCTTCCCATCATTCCTGTAGGCCCTGGAAGGCACCATGAAGGAGCATGTTTTTTTCTAGAAGAGGTGAAGATGGAGCTTCACTGCATCTTATATGAGGAGAGGGGAGCTGGTAGGATGTATTCCCTGAGCAGAACCTGAATGCAAATGTTCAAGTGTAGATTTCACAAGAAAGGAAAAGCTTCTTTTGTCACCTTAGTCTTGTACTGATTGATCAACTGCAGGTCAGCTTGTGGTAAAATTAGAATTTGTACTTATTATTACCACTTTTTTACTAACTAGAGGTGATTTCTTTGCCACAGAAGATCCTGACTGCTAACTGCTTAGTGTATGGCTTCTGTTAGCAGCCCTTACAGGGCAACCTGTGTTTCAGTGATGTATGAGGATGATGACACTGTGATGGCAAGCTTAGAATTTCCATGCTTCACATGCACACACAAATTCAGGGCAGACACACATGCATCAGAATCTTCCAATGTTCCAAATGGGAAATAATGCATTCACACGTCCATTTTAACACTGAAATAATAAATAGATAGATAAGTAAATAAATAAATAGGTAATTAGGGGGGTAGGTAGGTAGATAGATAGACAGACAGATTTCCCAAAGAAAAATTTGGAAATTTGGGGATTTCTCCCAAAGGATAGTACAGCTTTGAAGAATTTCCTTATCTATATTCTAACTAATTCCTCTTGGCTGGAACTTACTTAGAGAAAAGTCTGAGATTCTGTTTGACACCAGCTGCTGAACCAACGGCATCCTGCTACAACATATTTCAACACATGTCATTAATTATGATTAAAAAGCATCACCCAGTTGTGATTCTTACTAGAGCTCTATTAGCAGCTCTGCTAATAGATGCCATCTCCATTATTACCATAATTATTGTTATTTGTCACTTATGTTACTACAGCAGTGTCTTGAGGGCTCATTCATAAGCCATGTCCTCACTGGATCATTTGCAAATCAGAATCAAAATGTTTCTTGCTCTCAGTGCTTTCCTTGGTGAGACAAGAGGCAAAAGATGGAGGAATACAAGGAGACAAAGGTACCATCTGAGTCGCCACTGAGACATGATTTTCAACACACCTGGAGCCTAAGTATGGCCAAACTTTCACCAAACAAAACCAAAGAATGGTACACAAAGTTCATCACTTGCATCTTGATAGTGGAATTGCCTGTCCTTAGATGCTGAGAGTGCTACTGCCAGTGGCTCCAGCAGACAGGAGCATGGGGCTATAGAAGCCATGAAGGACCTAACATGACTGCCACCTACCAGATGAACATGTGTGTCCAAGCAATCTGTAGTTCCTGCACACCTGGGGTTCTCAGGATACATTCAAGCCTTGCCTAAGATGATTTAATTAATTTACAAGTGTTAACAGTTAATATAAGCAACAGGTTTCTACTTTTGTTCTTATAAATAAGTAATCTGATTGTCAAAGTGCCACATCACAAAGTCCCAACCTCCTGAACAGCAAACATTATATCTGATGTCCCAACTACGAGCAGCCATGCAGGGAGCTGTGGTACCTGAATACTCTACAGAAAGCCATCTGAATAGCTGGCCAAAAAGTCCCACGTGTAAGGGATAAAGAAAAAGTTGGGATGAAATGAGGGAGCAGATGTATTTTCATGTAATGAATAAGGGAGTACAAGAAAAGTGAGTTAGATGAAGGACACCAGACTCTGCTCTCTCCAGCTCCTTTGATCCTCCCAACCATCTGGAATCAATCATTTGCCTCTGCCTGGCCCTGTAACATTAAGGAGAACATGAGCACTGGTTTGAGGCTTGTGAGATGCTTTGTAATCCCAAGACAAAAGGTATCAAAGAACTGCAACGTAAGTATTAAAAATGTTTTCCTGCTGGATTATAGCACCACTGCAAAGAGATCTTCCATTCTTGCAGCCCTGTAGCCCCGGGCTGTCTTCTTTCCACAGATTCTTTTGCAACTTAGCTTGGAAGATTAATGTTTTAAGAGCAGCTAATGCTGCTAATTGAACAGGGAAACAGATGTGTCAACCTTTGTTTTCCACAGGACTCACTTTAGAAGCATGAATGACAAATGCATCCCAAGAGACATTATCATAATCATCACTCCAAATAAATTTTTCAGACAGTGGAGTTCACAGTCATTAACTTTCAGTGAGATGCAGCAAACATACTGAGTGCTAAGCTACTTCCTAAACATATGAATATGTATTTCATCCTGTTCTAACAAACCAACACCATTTAGTTGAGAAGTACCATGACCAGGTAAAGACAACATAGAGGAAGCCAGGAGAGATGCTGAATTATGTACTTACTGTGGAGCTCCATATTTATTGTAGATCACACAGCAAACGGTTCTTGCAGCAGCTTTTGTCAGTGAAAAAAGAGAGTGGCCCTGGTATGAAAGAATGTGGGACAGAGAGTTTTAGTTCTCAGTATAAAACGATCCACTAGAGCTGAGAAAAGCTGCAAAAAACATCTGGCTTTGTTGTGCCACCAGGCACCAATGATATAAGGAAAGAACAGGACATTCCATAAAAACATAAAGAACTTCTTTACTGTGAAGATAATGCAGCACTGGAACAGGCTGCCTAGAGAGGCTGTGGGACCTTCTTTTCTAGAGGTTTTCAAAACCCTTCTGGACATAGGTGATGGATTATAGTTCTGAAGGCAAATATAAAGTCTAACAGGTGGGTGTCTTCATTTTTATCTTCAAAATAAATAAAACATTTATGGAGTAGTATTTACAGGCTTGCAATTTTATCTCATTTCAGGTGTCTGCGGCACAGCAAATACATTCTGCCCTGCACAACTTGATGTGGGCCTACCTGCTTTAGTAGGCAGGGGCTGGACTAAATGATCTTCAGAGGTCCCTTCACAGTATCACAGAATCACAGAATCAAACAGGTTGAAAAAGACATTCAAGATAGAGTCCAACCTATCACCCAACACCTGCTAATTAATTAAACCATGGCACTAAGTGCCTCATCCAGTCTCCTCTTAAACACCACCTCCCCAGGCAGCCCATTCCAATGCCAATCCCTTTTTCCATGAAGAATTTCTTCCTGACACCCAGCTTGCATCTGCCCTGGTGAAGCTTGAGGCTGTATCCTCTTGTTCTGTCACTGATTGCCTGAGAGAAGAGACTAACCCCTACAATTCTATGTCACTCTGTGTTTTACCAGAGAGAAGAGGTGCTCTGAGTGAGATATCACATCCCTACCATACACACAGAATCACACACAGAGTCAACCAGGTTGGAAGAGACCTCCAAGATCATCCAGTCCAACCTAGCACCCAGCCCTAGCCAGTCAACTAGACCATGGCACTAAGTGCCTCATCCAGGCTTTTCTTGAACCACCTCCCTGGGCAGCCCATTCCAATGCCAATCACTCTCTCTGGCAAGAACTTCCTCCTAACATCCAGCCTATACCTCCCCCATCACAACTTAAGACTGTGTCCCCTTGTTCTGTTGCTGGCTGCCTGGGAGAAGAGACCAACCCCCGTGTATGAGGACCTCTGGCAGGCAGCTGGACACAGAGATACAAATCCTGTCCTGAACCCCTAGCAATTGCAGAGTGCCTGGGGTTTTGTTATGGTGGTAGTTGGAGGGGGTCCCAGGTTCCCTTAAGAAAACCACAGAGAGCAAGACTCATCCCAGGGGACGGACCTGGTTTTGGCAGAATGTGCTATTGTTATTCAATTCCACTTTCCAATATCAGAGCCTGGTTGACATCAGTGCCTTCCCTCCCTGCCTCTCCTCCCTTCACTTCTTTTCTGCAGGCAGAGCAGCATCTCTACTTACCTCATGGTCTGTGTGGGAGAGGGCTCCTGGCTGGCAGGGAATCTTGAGCTGTGTCACGCGGCCTGCTGAGGCCTTGTAGGCCTAAGCTGGGGAGGGCAGTCCTGGCCTGCTCTCCGGCCTGGTGGGCTGGAAGGGGTGGAAGATTCTAGATGGTTTTAGTCCAACAGACTTGACTCCTCTTGTGGATATATTCACTCTACCTGATTGCCTTTTACATATATGCACCAGTAAACAGAACCTCTCTCTAAACTGCCAGTCAGTCTGCACTATCTTCATTCTCACTCTTCACACGGAGTAAGAGTCACTGCTGTCCTCCAGCCCTGGCTAGCTCTTGGCCCCAGACTGGGGCGGAATCATATTGGCCAAACAACGAAGCTGAGTCCCCTCCTCTTCGTGCAATGGATCCTTGCCCCAGCCTTTGAAAGCTCCTCTGGAAAAGACACTTCCCACATCTCTGTCTCTGATGCTTTTGTCTATATATATATATATAAAAATTTTTTTTCCTGAATGGAGGGAAAACCAGAAAACACACTTTTTTTTCTCTGATTTGTAGTGAAAAAGGACATGTTGAGGTGCTGGAACGTGTCCAGAGAAGGGCAACAAAGCTGGTGAGGGGCCTGGAACACAAACCCTATGAGGAGAGGCTGAGGGAGCTGGGGTTGTTTAGCCTGGAGAAGAGGAGGCTCAGGGGGGTCTGTAGACAGCCTCATTGCTGTCTACAACTACCTGAAGGGACATTGTAGCCAGGTGGGGGTTGGTCTCTTCTGCCAGGCAACCAGCAATAGAACAAGGGGACACAGTCTCAAGTTGTGCTGGGGGAAGTACAGGCTGGATGTTAGGAGGAAGTTCTTCACAGAGAGAGTGATTGGCATTGGAATGGGCTGCCCAGGGAGGTGGTGGAGTCACTGTCCCTGAGGATGTTAAAGAGAAGACTGGATGAGGCACTTAGTGCCATGGTCTAGTCGACTGGCTAGGGCTGGGTGCTAGGTTGGACTGGATGATCTTGGAGGTCTCTTCCAAACTGGTTGATTCTATGATTCTATGATTTCTTTAAAAATTGCTTGTTGGCAACTTTTACACCAATTCTGCTCAAAAGTTCTCTGCATTGGGAGGCACAGAGCTGCTTCCCCAATTACACTGCACTTCTGTAGATTCAGCTGAAGGAAAACATGTTAAATAAATTATTTGTTTCCAATTACTCATTCAGCTCTAAAAGCAAATATGCACACATGTCTTTACATGGAGTCATTGCAGGCAGACCAAAACACTTGCTACTTTATGAGTTTATTGGGAAATAAACCAGACAAAAGTCTCTCCTGATCATGAGCAGGTAGTTCATTACTCCATCTGCATAACACAGGGGGCAGAAACTTTTTCCTGTGTTACAGATAACCGAAAGAGGATAAAATTGCAAGCCTATAAATACTACTGCATACATGTTTTGTTTATTTTGAAGATAAAAATGAAGGCACACACCTGTTAGACTTTGCCTTCAGAACTGTAACCTATTACAGTGAAGAGATTCTGATGATGACTTGCAACAGCTGTGTGATTCTCCTTCCCAGACAGATTGCTGTAGTACTGATGAGGCTATGAGAGAAATGTGCATACAAGGGGTATTAATTAATCCTGGGACATATGCATAAACATATTTGCTGTTTCATCTCTGGCGCTGTTTCACTGTGTGTTTTGGAAAACAAACTCTGTTGTCTCTTTTTCTCACCTTGGAAACACTTCTTTTCCATACTTTCCTTTTGTTGTTGTTGGTTTTGACAGTCTGAGAAGCTAGGTGCAAGACAACATTGTCAGAATGCTAAAGTTAAGCAGTCAGCTGAACCTGTAGACATTCTTTGTGTGTTGTCCCTAGTGGTCCTTCCCTGCTTTATCATTAATCCAGTGAACAGCTCATTGGCTACATCTGCTGATCTGAAAACAAGCTGCATTTTTCACAGCTCCCTCCTGGGACTGGTCACAGAATCACAGAATCACAGAAACATCCAGGTTGGAAAAGACCCTCAGGATCACCAAGTCCAACCAATATCCCTACTCTACGAGGCTCACCCTGAACCATATCCCCAGGCATCACATCCAAACGACCCTTAAACACATCCAGGGTTGGTGATTCCACCACTTCCCTGGGCAGCCCATTCCAATGTCTGACCATGCTTGCTGGGGAAAAAAAATCCTAATATCCAGTCTAAACCTACCCAGTCACAGCTTGAGGCCATTCCCTCTTGTTCTATCACTAAATACCTCTGAGAAGAGACCAGCAGCAACCTCTCCACAAAGTCCTTTCAGATAGCTGTAGACAGCAATGAGGTCTCCCCTCAGCTTTCTCTTTTTCAAACTGAACATCCCCAGCTCCTTCAGTCACTCCTCATAAGACTTATTCTGGTCAACTCAGCAAAGCCATGGTGGTTGATTCATTCCTAGGAACCACAGCAGCAGGTAGAGTATTTCACAAGCAAAGCATTATGGACAATGATACACTGATCCACTCGCTCAGTCAGAGGATGATACTCCTTCCCAGGAAATAAAGGAAGAAGAGGGCTATTGCACTGGGTACAATCTTATGCCAACAGCTAACACAGCAGCCTAATTTCCACCCCCACTGCTCTGTATCTGCTCATAACTGCAGACCTCAGATCATCACTATCTATTTTTCCTGTTTGTTGAGAAAAGGAATAGAAAAAGCTTACAGAGGTCTTGGGTTTACTTCAGATGAAAAAATAATGCAGGGACTATAGACTTGTCAACTATTAATATCTCCTCACTCTGCAAAATTGCACAGGAAATTTAAATCTATTCAGCCTGTCATTGGCTCTATGATGTCCTCAAAAGACTTTTTGTAGATCCTGACTGTGAGTTTCTCAGGTTTAGTTCACATCCTTTGCTTTAAAATGCAAGATTTTAGCTTGGAAAATTAATGTTTAGTCTCTGAAGTGCAGAAAATATAACTCAAAAGGTCATGAAATTTCTTGCTTTTTCACTTCAGGAAACAGTTCGACTGATACAAGATAGACTAAGGAACAAATGAACTCTAATGATGTTGTCTGCTTGGTATTAACACAGCTCCAGAGAGAGACAGCTTGTGAAATCCTAGAGTTTACTTGTTTAACAAGTCCCTTAAGCTTATTATGCCTCAGCTCAAGCTTAAGCATTTTCGTTAGGTGTTAATGAGAGCAGATTCAGCAACTTGTCTAAGTACTCTCTTAACACTGGTTTTAGCTTTGCAGATTTCCCAGCAGGTTGCCAGCCTTCTCTGACTAATTGACCTGACTTCTGCTTCATAAAAACGGAAGAGGAATAGAGAGGAAAGCACTCATTTCCTATGGCAGAAAAGACCACCATCATCTAGCAATCCTTCCTGAACTGACTGAGCAAGAACTGGTAACTGCTCTGGCAATGAAATCCTTGGGAGTCTTTACCATGACAGAGCTCAATCCTGCCTCTGCTAAGTCCTCTCAGCCTCTGCCACATGTGAGCATGCTTTTTCTTGGATGTTGTGCCCAAAGAGAGGAGATGAAAGCCTTAGGCAGCACTCTCTATGCAAGTTAATTCTGACTCTGCAGGATGTGGAAGTTTATCTTGCCAGTTGGGATCGAATCCTAACACCTTTCTCCTGAGTGTCCTATCACAGGTTGGATTCAATGATCTTGAAAGTCTTTTCCAATCCAGTTCATTCTGTGGTTCTGTGATCATAACTCAGAAATGATGCAAAATTATTTCGTAATAAAAACTGGCATGAGTACTGTGAGAGGGCCTGTGAAAAGGTTGTAATACCAGCATTACTTTAAATTGACTCCCACTTGGGTCAAGCTTGGAGAAGCTCAAAAGAAGATGATCTAGATCTTACAGTCCTGTTTGAAAAGCTACAGCCACAGCAAATCCCAGAAAAGTACCAATTAGGGTCTTCCCATCCTCTTGTTTGCTAGTGAGTGAAGCTGTCTCACTTTACTCCCTTCTTGCTGAAGAGGACATGGTAAAATAAGCAAAGGTGACAGGAGAGCTTCTACTGGCTTTTACCATACCCAGTAATGGTCATTTCAGAACATGAGGAGGGCAATCACAGGATACCCTGTCTAAGAGGTCTTTTCTGAGCCATGTTTCATTGACGACATTTCAGTATAAGCACAACACCTTCACTTAAAGCAGGGGTAAGTATTTTTCTGCTAAAAAGTGCAGGTAGCTTTGTACAGAGAAGATGACTAGAAAAGTAATAGCTTGGAGACCTTTAGCAAGACAGACTGTCGCTTGTAAGCCCTGGTTGAGAATATCTCTGCCTTGCAGGACTTGCATGCAGGTCCAGCTGTTGATGCCTTACTAATATAGAAAGACTCAATACTGCTGCTTTTTTAGTCCTTTGGATGGAGATGCAAACTCTGTGGAGTTGGAGGGTTTCTTTCCTTTTCCTGTATGAAAAGCTCAGAGAGAACAATAAAAAGAAAAAATCCTAGGCTTAGATTCCTCTTTCCATCCAAACTACCTCCTCCCTATACAAGGGAAGCCCTTGAGTGTAAATAATTCCCTTTACAGAACAACAAGAAGGGCAAATTTGCCCTGAACTGTCTAAATGTACTAGCAAAAGTTTCTTACTTCTGGGAATAAACCAGAAAAGGAAAGATGCTCCTGTGATTAAAATTCCAGCCAAAGCCTCTGGATATCTTGGTTTACTACTTGCTCATTATTGATGACACTGGAAAGGCCACTTAAACTTGCAGGTACAGGCTTGGCAAAAATATGAGGAAATCCATGAAAATCTCTGGCTTTTCCACTGTTGTTTTGAAAATTCATCCTATAGAAATATATTGTAAAGACATGTTAGCATAGCCCAACATATATGCTTAGGGCACACAAACAGTCTCCATCTTGCAACTGATCCCTGGTAAATTGCTGAAGTGCAATAAATTAATCACACACATGAAGCCTTTTTACAACTGACCTCTTGTAATTGTTACTTTTCCTAAGGAGACTTCAAGACTCCAAACTTAGTGATAAGGAAAGAAAATCCAGCAAATAATTCCTTCTAGCTCAGGACATAAAAGTTTGGATCTATGGCTGTATTGTAGAAAACAACATACTACACTAATTAGCAGAGTCTTTTGTGGCTTGTTCGCTCCCTTGGCGATCACCTCGTACGGTGCCATGGGTGTCAGACACCAGATGCTGTACCAAAGTACACTCTGTGAGTAGCAGCTGCTGCCCTTCAGCAGTACCTTCTACCCACACAGCAGGAATGTGACCAGGTCTGAGCCCCTGCCAGAGGAGGCTGAGGAGGCTGGCCCTTTCAAAGGTAACCTCTGCCAACAAGCTACTCAGTTCTTCCCACGGCAGTAAAGAGCCTGCTCACTTTTAAGTCTCGTCTGGAGCAATTTCCCTCCACCACAAGCGAGCAATCATTTCAGCAGCGGCAGCATACAGCTTGACCCCCGTTTAGTGCCTGCAGACCCAGACCCCTGTGCTTGCGCCCTCACCGAGCCTGGGTCAAGCAGCAGCCAAGAGCATTTCTTGCTGTGGGTGTTCCCATCCTCCTCACACTGCGAGGCTGTCCCTGTGCCAGCAGGGAGCTGCTGGCCAAACCTCCCTCCTTTTGCAGGGAGAGCTGGGAGAGAGAGAAAATAGTTCTCTAGCTGAAGCTAAAAGCAAGTAGCAGCTTTTTTCTCACTCAGGGCATGAGAAAGCTGTAAAACAGCACGGTGTGTGAGGGAAGGAAATGGAGCCTGACAGGTTCTTATCATGAAAGCAACAAGCATAGCCCATTAAGAGATTTTGCTGTTACTTACTGCTGTTGCAGTGCAAAGACACTGCAGGGTGGGATCCTAGGTCTGACCTGCTCCTGGTGCATGTGTGTCTGTGGGCGACAAACATCAGGGCTCTTTCAGAATACAGGCACTGTTTGTTCAGTGCTCCTCTCTTCTTCTCAGAGAAGGGAAATAAAACTGAGAAGGGGAAATTTATATGTCCATGAGGCCTTTTTTAAACAGACGAGGTAATTACCTGAGTACATCTATTATATGCAGAGCTGCTCCAGTCATCACAAAGCATGATTGCCAGGCTATAATTAACTGCCAAAAAAAGCCCCAAACACCCAGCTTTGTTTAACTAACTTTAATGCAGGGACACGGACCAAAAATTTCTACTGTCAATCCCATCGTGCAGTGTCAGCGAGAGAGCTGGAGGCCAAGAGCAGAACTTTGCCCTGAAATACATATCCTTGGCTTCTCAGCTCCCTGTATCAAAAATTCTTAACAGTGGTTTGGTTTTTTTTAAAGCTAGCCTACTATGGAGAGTTACTAAACATACATCAGCAGCCCAACAGAGCACTAACAGGAGTATGCGACAATGAACTAAATGGACCGAGCAAGAGTCAGAAGGCAGATAGTGTGGGAGAATTTTAAGTGAACTGGTGTGTTCATAAAAAATGACAAATGGGCTGAAAGACTCAAGGTTCCTGTTCATTCAGGAAAGACAGAAAAGTGGTGCAAGCTCCAGGAGTGGGGGGGTGAAATGTGCTGAGGCTGCAGAGCTTCTGGTGCTACCAGGGCACAAACTCCACCTTTCCTCTCCATTTCTGTGGAGGCATTGTGCTAATTGTGGGCATTCCTGAGTTCAAGAGCTGTGGCCTCTTTCTCTCCTTTCACAACTGCCCCCAGGGGAAGAGGATGCATCAGCAGGATCTAGACATTTCCCTCAGGTCAGCAGTATCAACACCGCAGTAGTTGGAGCCCCAGTCCTTTCACTCCCCGTGGCTGTCTGGGGTCCCTCCTGGCTATGGAAGGAGTCCCTGACTTGTAGTCCTCTACTCCCGTTGCTTGCCCGGGTGCCAAATACTGCAAGGGCAAACCCTGGAAACACCTCGATTTCAGGTGTGCCCAGTTCAGTTTTTGCACCTTCAGAGGGACTTATTTCTTTTTCCTCTGCCTCTGCCACCTCTGCAGGAATTCAGCTGCATCACTACTGCCCTTAAAGAGAGGGTTCAGCTTCAGCTAGAGCCCAGTCCTGCCCCTCTTCTCCTCCTCCTTTGAGGAACTGGTGCAAAGCCAAAGCCAGCACCTCAGTGAGGTGGACAACAGGGGAGCCTGTACTTTGATGTGGTCAAATTCCAACTTAATGTGACAGTGCAGACACAGTCTCAATCACAAGCCTAAAGCTGAGAACCTCTCCATGACTGCAGAGTGTTTCTGGGGAGAGATGTTGCCTGGCAAAAAACTTTCTTCCTGCTTATCCCTGCTCCACTTTTCTCCTATGGCATGACACCTCTCCTAAACAGCAGAGGCTGTTCCAGGACAGAGCCACACCAGAGCAGTGTGCATCAGTGGAGACTGGCAACATGGACAGATATCTGCAACCATGGTCCCCACCACTCCTCACACAGCACCAGGAACTGTTCCATTGTCTGTCACTGAGAAACCTCTGGGCTTGGGGGGAATGTAGCTGCCTAGAGAGGAAAGATGCCTATGAAGTACTGGGTGAGGGTAGCTACTTAATGAAACACAATGAGAGAAGTGATCAACCTACCCTGCCCTGGTGAGGTCACATCTGGAGTACTGTGTCCAGTTATGGGCCCCTCAGTTCAAGAAGGACATAAAACTGGTGAGAGAGTCCAGTGCAGAGCCACAAAGATGATTAAGGGAATGAAACATCTCTCTTAAGAGGAGAGTCTGAGGGAGCTGGGGCTCTTTACCTTGGAGAAGAGGAGACTGAGGGGAGATCTCATTCATGTTTATAAACATGTAAAGGGTGAGTGCCAGGAGGATGGAGCCAGGATCTACTTGGTGATGACAGGACAAGGGACAGTGAGTGGAAGCTGAGGCATAAGAAGGTTCATGTAAACACGAGGAGCAATTTTTTTCCCTGTGAGGGTGACAGAACACTGGAACAGGCTGCCCAGGGGGTTGTGGAGTCTCCTCATCTGGAGACATTCAAAACCTGCCTGGACATGTTCTTGTGTGATCTGGCATAGGTGATCCTGCTCTGGCAGAGGGATTGGACCGGATGATCTTTCAAGATCATTTCCAGCCCCTGACATTCTGTGATTCTGTGAACCATCCACAGACTCAAGACTGTCAGTGTTGAGAGGCTGGGCAGGTTCTTGCTGTTGGCATTACTCCAATAATGACCCAGGGGGATAAATGCTCATGGCTACCATTTAGATCTGTTTAGAAATACATGCACCTACAACAGGGTAAGTCATTTGCTGTATGAAGCTCATACTGCTGGACAGCAACCAACATACTGTGCTCAGAGAACAGACGCTGCAAGCCTTCTTTACAGACAAGAGAGCAGCAGCAACAAAACCAGGTCACTGTATCTTGTTTCCTAACCCATACCTAAGAATGCAGTGACTGGGAAGAATTACAGACCAGAACAAGCACAAAGAAAAACAGCTATTTCCCCATCCCCATGTAATTCCACAGAGCTCAAAACCAATTTATCTTGACTTCCACAAGCATGGAAAGAGAAACAGGAGTCACATATCTATTTATTATATCATTAAAAAGAAAAAAAATCAAGCAGATGGGAAAGCAATGGCTCTCTTTTTCCTTTCTCAAGCCTTAAAATTATTGGGACATACATTCAAAGAAACCTCCAGAGGCATCCCAGTTCTGCAGTTGACTTCCTCCATTGAGCAGATTGCTTAGAAGCATTTACACTACCTGACCCAGTTTCTATCTTCCTGTTTGCAAAGAAAACAAAATCATACAGAAAACCAAGCACAGCCCAGATGCCTTTAGAGAGGCTTTGGACTGTGAATCACAGTGAAAGGAAACTGAAGGAAAAGAGACCTCATTTTACCCAGTGTACAAAGGGGACTAGTACCATATTTACTTTCACAATGGCTTAGCCTTACCCTGCCTTCCTCCTCATCTTGTACTTTACCATCACTACCTGGGCTGCAACTACACACATCTGTTCTAAATCTGTTGTAACTTCATGCTTATTTTAGGTCAAGGCAAGCTGTGTGTGAGCAAATTATCATGTACACCATACACTTACTTCTAGCAGGGAAGGATGTTTAACTTCAATATGTTTGCCTCCAAGAGTCCCAAAGCCATCTGGCAAAACAAGGAGCTTCTGAAAAGTTAAAGTCACTGACCTCAGCATTGGAAACCTGAATATCCCACTGCTTACTCATCTCACAACATTTTCTGTATCCAAAGATCCAGTCCCCAGGCCTTCAGCTCACATCTATGTGCATATACATCATTTTGAGGAGGTCATTGGTGAAGAGAAACCAACTTTCCTATCACTTCATGCAAGCCTTACCAATATCCACAAACCTGAACCAGATTTATTTACAAATCCTTCCCCATGGCATACTGTGTGACTGGTCTGAGAACAGTCTAACTCTTCCCAGAGTTCTGCCTAATGGATGTCATCTCATGGCCTCACAATTATTTTTTCATCCAAATTAGAATGAAAGGACTTGCATTTCAAACAAGAAATAACTTCTCTCAGGATGAAAGGTTCCACTTCACATGTGTTCACAGGCACAGAGATGCACATGTACTTGCACAGACAACGGACCAAATTTTGCCTGTTTGCAACAAAACCAAACAAATTTCAGGCAGCCCTTTCCACAAAGTTTCTCCATCTACCTTGCATGTGTTAGCAAAACCCATCACAGTGTCCTATTTTCCCTTGCATTTTAAAAAGAGCTCTACAGTAATTTATTGTACCCATTTACTACACTTCTTAGTGAATACAGAAATCAATAACAAACTGCTGGTCAATAAAGAGCTGCTTATGGAAGGGAAAAGTTTGTTGCAGGTGTTAAAAAGGGGAAAAACAGTGGAATAATGAATATGTGTTTGATGGTGACAACCAGGCTGTAACTAATAAGAGGAATGTATCATCTATTAGGAGGAAGGGGAAAAGTTTTCATTTCACAGCTGCCTTGAAGACTTTTTCTCTGGCTGCCTGCAAGAGCTGAGCATAGATAGCTGTGACCTCAGGTGGATGTTTCAGCCTAGCGAAGAAAACTTTTCTGCATCTCTTTGAAAGTAGTTATTGCTTGCACAGAATCATTTCTCCCAGTCCCCAGAAAGTCAAAAGCTGATTTTCCTGTTGAGTAGGATGGAAATCCAAAGGCTCTCATCATCATGTGGCTCTATCTGTTGTCTCATCAGTGTTGGGATCCTGCTTCCTCACTGACACAGGTCTATTCTTTACTGTGTGACTTAGAAGTAGGTGATAACTGCAACCTATCACCCACACTTCAGTGATCTTGGTATTGTCCAGCAGAACAAGCTGGTGTAAGTCCTACCCAACTGTTCTCATTTTTATCCCCACTGAACTGGAGAGGAGCCCAGTTGGCTTCAACTCATGAAAATAAAGCAAAAGGAAGCAGAAGAAAGTGCTCAGTGTATACTCTGTAAAATAAAAGTGTCTATAAAAACTGAGCCCACAAATGCTGGAGAAATAAACATATCAACTGAAATTCACAGATGAGTTATTACATTTTTAGGAATTCTATCTCTTCTCTCTCTAGTTTCTAAATCCTGCAGCGAAGTGTTCTGGATAGAGAACACTGCAACAATCATCTCTGCTAGACCTCTCTTTAGCAACCTGGAGACACAAATGATGCTGAATTTGCACAGTCCAAGGTGCTGTGCACAATCTTAATTCAGACAAGTTATAAGATTATTTCCTTTTTTTTTTTTTTCAGATAAAGACAGAAAGAAGAAAGAAGGAGATTGAAGCAGGAAACAGTGAGTTTGTAGGATAGATCCTTTGCCTCGACAGCCAGGGTCTGTTGGTAAGGTTTTGTGGACCTATTCCTGCTGTGTTATATCACTATCCAAACAATTCAAACACATTTTCTGCCTTCTTTTGCTCTGTAAGTTTTTATTTTCTCCTTCAGAGCTGTCACATTTTAGTTAAAAGTGATCACACTACATTATCCCACTGTTCTGACCCCTCAGGTGCCTCAGCTATTAGATTAGACTTCCCCTCTTGAAGAGAAAGATCTCAATATTATCTAAACATTCATCCTGATGAACCACTAACCACTACGATATCACCTTGAGTGAGGAGACATTGTAAATGCCCAAGCAATTAAATTTAGAGGGGGAAAAAAGACAAAGGCAAAGAGAAATTAGGTGTTTGCCTGCGTGGGATACAAAGCCACGGAATAACAGCCTTCAGCAAAGATTACCTCCTTGCAATGAGAAATCACTGGTGCAGTTTTGGTAGAAGTGAGTATGACCAAAGGACTGAGCTGTTACAGGTTAAGCCTGTAATCAGTTATGCATCTCCAGATGGAAGCTCATTAGCTTTTGAGGCTACATACATTACATTTCTGACAAGTTCATACCAAAGTCCAGACAACTCAAACACCTCCCCAGCATCTCTGTGGGCTGCAAGGATCTCTTTTAACCCTGCCGCTGTAGTGTTTTAGTTAAGAGGTAATGAGGAGAATGCTCCAGCTCTGAACCCAATTCATACACAGCAGCAATATGAAGGTGTCAGGATGTAAACAAACTGACATTTGGTATATTTAGGGTTTAATCTATATGTAAATTTCCTGAACATACTTCAATAAAAATTAATTCACAAAAATTTATGTTTACAACTTTGGGTGTGATTCTTTACGTCTTTAACTGATGGTCTCAGATCTGTACTGCTGTATTTTACAATGATGGATTGTTCCAGCAGGAGCAGAACTGTACATTTCCTTTTGTAAAAACAAATGAGAGCTAAGACATTTCTGTAGTTGTATGCCACCACAAACAGTGGTACGTCACAAGAGACTTCTAGGGAGTTTAAGTCTCTTGTAAGCTAGATATTGGTGAACTGATGCAGGGAAGCCACAAAACTAGCATGAACATCCAGTTTACTTCCTGTGCTAGTTTGAAGATAGCTAGAATATCTTGGTGAGAAGAACTAGATTACAGGCTGTGAAAGGGAAACAATGGTGCTGTCTACTTCACTCATAGGCTTGCTGAGAGGTATAAAAGCAAGAATCCAAACATGGATAAGGGCATTGCGTTGCTCTTTGTCCAGGCTGTGGGCTGCATTTTTCTCTCTAACCTAACCTGATTAATCCACCTGCTTCCTAACCCCCATGGCCAACTCTCCATTCTTCCTTGGGAGAAGGTGGAAGGGCAGTTGGGAGGCCCTCCTGGGGACTCAGGTTTCTTGGAGGAGTGTTGTGTTTCTGTATTACCTTTTACCTTGTAGATTTCTGTATATAACTGTATATACTGTAAATATCTGCTTGTATATTGAGCTAGGATGTAAATATAAGCTTCATTCAGTTTCCAGAGCCGGTTGATCCTAGTCTGGGTGATTTCCAAAGTGGGGGGGAGGGCAGGTAACACCCAAACCATCACACTTTCTAAATCACATGGCCTGCTGAACCTTCACAGTAAAGAATTTTCTCCCCGTGTTGAGGTGAAAGCTTCTGTGTTCCAGTTTGTACCTGCTGCTCCTTGTCTTATTGCTGCTGATCACTGAAAAGAGATTGGCCCCATCCACTTAGAATCACAGAATCATAGAATCAACCAGGCTGGAAGAGACCTCCAAGATCATCCAGTCCAACCTAGCACCCAGCCCTAGCCAGTCAACTAGACCATAGCACTAAGTGCCTCATCCAGTCTTTTCTTGGACACCTCCAGCGACGGCGACTCCACCACCTCCCCCATTCCACCCCTCAGATATTTGTATACATTGATGAGATCTCCTCTCAGTTTTCTCTTCACCTGAATAAATGCATTCAGCACTGTCAGCAGGAGCTGAGACCTCCAGAACATCTGGCTAGTCTGAGTTAAAAAAAAAAAAAAGGCAAGCAGAGACATCATACTAAGGCCAGAAAAGGGCCTTTAAAATATACATAGGTCACTACCTCCTCTAGTTCCTCCTACAGTGAGAACAATAACTCTCCAAGACAGCCAGCCTTGATTGAAAATCTTCAAGCAATGGAGATTCATCATTCCATTAACTCTCACAATTTCTCATTTCCATGGCAGCAAAACAGTAGTTTTCATGCAAGCTGAGAAGCAGGCATGTTGAAAGGAAATGCTTATACCTATAGAAGGAATGAATCACAACTGCTCCTCCTCCATATCCATTTAAATCTGTTGTGCTTACATGCAGATTATAAGCAGGAGACCCTAACAACTTTCAGGTCTTTATCTTGATGTGGAAATGTTCTTTTTAATCTTAAATCCTGTATAATGTATGAAATGCTAAAATGTGTAATTTCACACATAAACTCAAGCCATTCATATTCAGATGGTTTAATTGCTTGATTCAGTAGGAGATGCATTAGTTAGCTGCATGTGATTTTCAGACTATTTTATTCATATCAAGTTTGTAGAAAAAATATTATATGCACTTCAATGGCTTTGTCTTAAGAGTTAGGAATATTTGCTTGCCATATCTGATTAAAAATTTACCAGGTGGTAATACTGAGTTGGGAACATTTAAACGTAATTTTGAAGCAAAATACATGAAGAGTTCACGTAGCTAAGTTAAGAGCAAACCTGTTGCAAGTGAAATCAATAAAAATATTCATTAAAAACCTTCACTGTTCAGAGTTAATGGCTCTCTTAGAAGCCTCTCAAACACCTTAAGGGGAAGACAATGCACAATGAAGACATTTAATTAACCTTAACTCTGACCCCCATAGCAATAGCATTTCTTTCCTACCTGCAATGTACTTCTGAGAGAACAATTTCTCATCATCTTCTCATCACACAGATCCTTCTGTGCTTTTCTGAATTTCTCCAAGATAAGCATAAGGGACACTTAATGAAATCACATAGGGAAGCGTAGGCAATGGAATGAGATTAAAGATAAACATAGATGGAGATCATCTCTTCTGCAGGGCTAGAAAAATCTTCAAGAGGAGAAGATGATCTGTAGTAATGCAACTGCAGCTGTTCCTCTCCTCTGGCTGTACCCCAACAGGAGATCAATGAACAAAACGGGGGAGTTATAAAGAGAGATAATCTCATCTTTTACACACAAGAAAAATCACCTGATTCTGGGAATGAGGAACACTGCCAGACCACCCCCTTGCTTTGGCTCCCTGTCTGTAAGAAATAATAAACAGGGCTTTCTCAGGGACACCAAAATAGCAAACCCTATGGAGGTTAAGATGAAGGCTGGGAGGAAGAAACTGTTTCAAGTTCCTTCTTAGAAAACTTTCTGGCTTTCTGCTAATACTTTTCATAATCCTCCTCTCTTCTCCCCTACAAACACTATAGCCATGATGAGAACTTTACACTGAGAGTTGTGAGAGATTTATTCACTAAAAGCTTTTCAATTTACCTTCCAAACACACAGCAAATTCACACAAGAGTATCAACAACTCCTGCAAAAAATACTGTTTGGAAAAAAACAAAGTCTGAGGATTTTTAAGAACTGAATGAAAAAATGCCTGATTTGCACACAGAATTTCTGTCTCCACAGGGATCTGTGAAGACACAAGAGTTAATGGAAAGGGGAAGGAAAGCCACACCTCAGAGGAATTCCTGCTGTGGGAGATGATGCAAGAAAGGTGACATTTCCCTGCCACACAAAAGAATACTCACTAATGAACTAGACAGGTCTTCAAAAGGCATATCTGCTAAAGTCAAACATGCATGAATCCCTGAGCTGCACTGAAAGAAGGGCCAAAAATGCAATTCAAAGGTGTGTTTGGAAGTTATTTGGAGGAGAACTATCTCTTCTGCACCATAACAAAACAGACCTCCTGAGACAGCACAGTTATTGGAAATCATGCCATAAAAGGAATGCAGACCACTTAGGAGAGTAAAATTTTGTGTAATGTGGACTCTTTCTCCTTGGCTTGCAAAGGCACTTTCCCTGTACCAGGTGGTAACTGAGAAGCTAAGGCAAGAATCTCTTAGGTCAATGAAGAAGCTGCCGTCAGCTTTAGCAGACTCTCATTCCAGTCTCAAAGAGGATAAGTGCAATATGTGCACTTTCTGTCATTGCTAAATATTGGAGCCAAGGAGAGATATTTTCCAGCCATAACCAGTTTCTTTGAATTCAGACAAGTGCAATTCATGACTGAAAGCAACATCCTTGGAAACACAGCTTCTGCCAAGGCATACATGGATATTTTAAACAGTGAGGAGCAGCAGCATAACTTCCTTTAAAGATGAGAGCAGCTCAAGGACTCACATATTAGTGGAGAGCATGTAGCCCATGATCGCCCAAAGATGCATAGAAATGTTTTAACATCTAGAAATCCCACAACAAATGTAAGTGTTTACGTAGCCTTACTCAGGCTGCTAAGGACTTGGAATTCAGTCTCAGCAGAGTCTATACAGTTCCTTCGGTCACCAGACACACCCCTTTGGAAGATGCTAAAATGAAGTCAGCTCAATCATGTTTCACTTATGAGATCTGATGGGTTGACAGGCCAAGGTCTTACAACCTGAGGGCAATGGCCTCCGTATACGAAGCAAAATATCTGAACTCATTACTTGCTGGAGCAGACAGCATCGGTTATATCATGTCATCATGCAGACCATCAAATTAAATTACTTGGAAGGATCAATACTGCTAAAAGTTACCAGGAGAGAGGCAGACAGGTGGCTCACACTGGAAAAGGCAGACTTTCCATCAAAGCTCTGATCTGTGTTCATAATGCCTTGGTTGTTTCTTTAAAGCTGCCTTTTCAAAGACCCACACTCCTGCCTGCATAGACAGACCTGCCTATAGGTGAGTTCAGAAAGCATGAAGCAGTAGTCCAGCTCCTGCCTGTGAGAGATGTAATACCACTGCTGTCGTTTCACTGGTACAAACTACACCCTACTTTTAATTCCAGCATCCAGGCTTTTACTGTGCTTGGTACGAGTGAGCTTCATGGCACATCACAGCAATAAGTTTGGTCTCTGAACCAGCCATGGAAGAGCCAGGCAACATCCCTGGCCTGAGCTACCTGCTCTTGAGTGTGCTACTCTGTATCCTGGGTGTTACCCCATAACCCAGTGACTCCAAGGATTTTGTGATCAAGCTGAAGAAAAGTATCTGGCAGCAGGTATGAATGATTTTCTGATAAAGACTCCCTCTCTGCCTTTTGAAATACATATGCTATTGAGTCATATTGGAAAAGAGCAGGGAATATTTGCTCTGCCATCTCTTGTTTCTAGACTAACTGCTAGTTCAGTGCTGCCATGAACTTTTGCCTTCCTGCACACAATGTTTTCCTATCCAAAGCAGAAAAAGCATGAGAAAAAAAAAAAAAACCTCATCCTAGAAGGAAATCAGCATCCGGCAGCCTAATAACCCATTCTCTGCATCACATGCAGGGTAGTGTAATTAAAGTCATAAAATATTCAGAATTGATTTCTGCATTTGGAAGTTACACTCATAACATAACTAATGATGGCCACTGCTGTCTGCCTGGGAGAGTTCTGCCCTAAAAGGCTGCTTTCCTTAGAAAGCCTACTGGTCCCAGGGGAGATAAAAGTCAGACAACCCAGGCAACAGCGGCATCCAGCAGTTCCTTACCAGCTCACGCAGTCACAGGTCAATGCTTCAAAATTTGAGCTAGGCTGTTCTGCAAAAGCCTTCCCTGAGCACGTTGCTGCTGTCACCCAAATGCCCACCCAAGCTGAGCAACAAGACCCGCAGCAACATTGTGCCAATGCACAGCAGTAACCCACCCCTACTCACCACCCAACAGCAGCTGAGCTCATCAGCAAAGCAAGGCATCCAGGTACTGGAAGATCAATGAGATGCACCCACATATTCACAGTGCTTGTTGCTGATGTCACCTCGACTCAAGAAATAAGATTATGAGCTCTATAGCCAGGATCATCCCTGCTGCAGTGGACCTGCTGCAGAGCAACAGCCTTCTCAATATATTACATGAGGGGAAAAAACATTAACAAAACCCTGGACAGCCAGCAACTGCAAGAGTTCCCTTTAAAACCCAGTACTTTCTCCCACTATATTTCATGACGAGAACCAGACATTCTTCTGCCATGTGTAGCTAAGAAAGCAAATACAGCCTGAGGTCCACCCTGCAGCCAGCTCAGAGCTGAAACAAAACTGTTCCCATAATTAACTAAAATTTGCTTTTTGTCTTAAAAAAAAAAACATTTCCTTGTGTGGTGGAGAACATGGAATGACTCCCCTTGATTTACAGCCATAGTGGTCAGGAGATGTGAGAAATAATAATGACCTGCTTCTGAAATTTCTTGCTTTTGAAAGCCAAAACCCATCTGAATAAAAAATTAATCGATGAGTATTCTCCCACCATCTTTTGCCAATTACACCTGTAAGTTAATGTATCTTTAAAAAGGCACCAGAGCAAAGAACTTCATGGGCTCAGCCTTGGCTGTTCACCTGTGAAAAATAAAATCTGCTCCATTTTTATGTGATAATAATTATGTAACTTATTTTTGGAAGTAAATAATTCAGCGAGGATGAGATGCACAAGACAGAAGAATAGGCTGTGCTTGTGTTTTGCCTGCTGATAAGGGCTGGGTTTGCTGTCCCTTTGAGTGCCTGCAGCACCAGCATTAACCTCTGCAAGCGTCTTGAGAGAGAAATTTAAAAGAGCCCTCGCAGCAAAGCTAAATTCCGCTGCCAGCTGACATTTGTTTCTTTTTATCTATACATTTGTCTAATTAAGAAGATAGAGTGCCATTTTAATTTTCATATAAACTCTTACCTTCAATGGGGATGCATTCTGCAAACCAAACAAGGATTTATTAAGATAATAAAGCAAGCACTTCATAAAAATTTAAATGCCTGCTACAAGCACCTTTTTCACGGAACCGAGAGACCAAGAAAATCTCATAAACTGGGGGAGGCATCTGCAGTAGTAAACAGCTTCAGCAAGCCAATGCCCAGGCACATATGTAAAGTCCATGTGTGCAAGGGGGAGGCTCCCAATAGCTGAGGCCACTTGTCCCCCACCACAATGAGACTTCAGCAGGATTTTAGCTATGTGCCAGCTTTGAACCTTTTCGAGCACAGGGTTAAAATGAATTGATTTGTTTACGAGGACCTTGGCTACAGGGGGGAAAGCATATTAGTTTCCCTTGCTTGTGCTGCATCGTCTGTTTATAACAACACAGTTAATCAAAGGAAGGGGAGATGAAGATCTTTTTTTGCCAGTGTGGCAGGAAAGACCGTGAAGCTTTAATTGACCCCTCGAGAGGGAAAGTGAAAAGCTTGTGGAATGAGCTGAATTCGTAACACAAGGACACATTTCCCTTTCAGTTCTGCTCTGGAGACTGAAAGAAAGGGTTGTGCTCCCAGCTCTCAGCTGTTCTGGGTCCAAGCTGCTGCACCACCTGCTTACCTGAACCGTTTCAAAGCAATGCAGATACTAATACTTCAGGGTGATGACTCACAATAATCCCTTAAACCCCATAATAGAAAAAAAATAGCCACTGCTGACTAATGATTTTGGGTGCTGGGGCATAATGAATTGAGTTACGCACAAGATGCCTGAAGACTTTAAAGTGATAGGTGGCTCTGACTCACTTTTCTGGGCTACGCAAGGTGTTCCCAAAGGCAGCATGTCCTGGGTCAGCCAGACCAAACGGTCTCCAGGCCCTCTGAGACCAGGATTGCAAGGGACCAAGGATGCTGTCCTATGTGCCATGTCCTCCATTCCCTGCCAACACATAGAGATGCCACGGTGGATTAAGCAATCACAGCACTGCCTCGGGCACCCAGCAGAGTAGGCAAAGAGGGACAATGACTCTTGTATCTGAAATAAAATTTTGCAAAACAAAAGAGGTTAAGGGAAGGGACCATATTGCACACCTTCTGTTTTTTGAGAGGGGGCTACAAATTCCGTGCTCAGCCTTTAGAAAGGAACTTACTTGAGTTCTTCAGAAAGGGAGCATTCAGAGGGAGAGGAAGAAAGGATTCTCAGAAATACTCAAAATGTGATGAGAAGTTCCTGCAGAGGGACTGGTTAAATGCTTTTGCTCTCTCAGAAATTCTATTAGGCTTTTACATGACAAACTGTTTCAGCTACCTCTGATCAGATTTTCCACCCTCCCATTTAGTTCTGGGAGAAAGAGACCAAAAGGCTGAAACCATGTGTTACAGGCCAGAAAAGGGCAAGCTTCCTCCTCCTTGGCCTTGACCTACTTCAAGACTGTACAAAACTGAGGACAGGCAGAGATTAGCTGACTGACCAGGTGAGGAAAGATGTGCTTAGTGACAGCTTGTGATAGCAAGATTTGATAATGCTTGCTCTACATAAAGTGTCCCATCTCATCTGGAAAGATGGACAGCAAGTTCCGCTAGTGAGGGTTGCTGAGGATAACTACAGTTTGTTCCCCATGCCATACACAAGCCCTGCATCTTCTTCCTTTCCTCTCTCCTGGTAAATTTGAAGCAAAGAGACAGCAATTTCCTTTGTAGACCTACTGGTCAGTAGGTTGCCACAAGTCCAAAACAATAATCAATAGTTTAACATGTGGAATTTCCTGCAAGCCTATGGCTTGCAAACACTGCAATGCACAAACCAAAAGGTTTAGGTCCTAACCAAGAGACCAGATTATCTGCTTGCAATTTGCATGATCACTCCCTAGATGTGAACACCCTAGATGTGAACACCTGTGTGGCAACACTGAAAAGATTTTTTTTTTCTTTTCATATAGCAGCAGTAGCTTTTGTTACAACTAAAAGCTATTACTTCTCCCTAGAAAAATCATTTTGCTCTGCTTATACCACAGTATCTCCAACAATGCTATCGTAAATAATGAAGATACTCAAGCATGTGGCAGGAAAATCTTAAGAACACTGTAGCTACTGCTCAAAATATTCTTAGCTTAATTTCCTCTCTGCTGTAACAAACTTCATGTTTTCCCTCTTCTTCTCAAACAACTGTGACAGCTGCATTTCAAGAAAGTTCCCTGCAAGCCCCCAGCATCACAGAGGTTCTTTAGTAGCTTTGATTATTTATTTGGCACACCTCCAGCTTGTCTGAGTGTCTGCAAGACTGGCAGTGTGTACACTGATAAATATTGCTAGTGGTTAACAGAGTTCAAATGCAAAGCCAAGCCAAAGGGTAGGGGCTGGGAAAAATAACCAGTTCACACAATGTCAGTGACCCTATGATGACCCTGTTGCAGTGGTATTTAATAGACTTCATGTCTAAGGAAAATAATCATAACCCAACACTGTTCTTCTATGGTTTTTCTTTTTAATGACTGCTAATCTTGTTTTAGATTAGAAAAAACATAGTTTACTTAAATTTTCTGGGTCTACAGGGAGGTTTCATTTCTTCCTTTCCTTTCTTTGAGACACCAGATGCTAGACATTATTAGATGGAAGTCTGAACTAGAATGCAAAAGAATAGCCTTAAGAAGCATTTGCATTGCTTAACAATGCTCCTGGATCCAGACATCCATATTCCGGTCCTCATTTGAACGAGTTTGTTTTTTTCTTTCCCTGCAGCAGCATTAAGGATGTTGATGAAAGTTAGAAAAAAGCTGTTTTACATATAATGACCCTCTGGAATAATTTATACTTACACTTACACTTGCACTTATTAATTTTGTAGGAATCAATTTGTTTTAAAGTGTTTCTTCTGACTTTCTAACTCAAATTGTCACCTAGAAATTCTTCACTGCTGTTCCAAAATGCAATCGATGAGTGTTGTCCCCAAAGGAAGCAACAGATGAATAAAAATCAGCTTTATTTTTAACTTCTCCTGTATCAGGTATGACCACACAACCTTAAATGTTGGAAGGAATCTCCCAGAGATCATCGAGTCCAAGCTCCCTGCCAAGGCAGGATTCCCTAGGGTAGTTGGCACAGGAATGCATCCAGGAGGATTTTGAAAGTCTCCAGAGAATAAGACTCCACAACCTCTCTGGGCAGCCTGTTCCAGGGCTCTGTCACCCTCACTGTAAAGAAGTTTCTCCTCATGTTGAGGTGAAGCCTTCTATGTTCCAGTTTGTACCTGCTGCTCCTTGTCTTATTGCTGCTGACTAGTGAAAAAAAAGAGATCCACTTGACACCTACCCCTCAGATACTTGTGCATGTTGATCAGATCTCCTCTCAGTCTTCTCTTCTCCAGAATAAACAGTCCCAGGTTTCTGTATTGGAGGGAATAATTAGTTAATTCAAGATTTTTTTTTTTCAAAATGGATATTGTTTATTAATTTTGATATTCAGGAGTCTCACTTCCCCTGACCACTGATTTTAATAATAATCATGTTCTTTTGCAATGGTCATGGAAGCATTATACAAAGGAATAACTAGATCTAGAACATGACCTTGACTTTTCAGGGGTGATAGCAATGTTTGTGCTGCTTGTAACCTATGCAGCCCACTGTGGCCATAATGTGGCTCAGACATGGAAGTTCAGATGTTCTCTTACAGCCACATAGCATCCCACTGTGTGGCACAGTATTATGGTTCCCACCATGTCTTGAAAGAACATTCTGAGACTCTACTGCCCTACAGCAGGCAGCCACAACAGCCAGGCAAAGTAACTTGTCCCACTTTGTTTTACCCTGTGTTTCCTCCTAAGTGTACCCTTTGCACTGCAGCTGGCACACTGAACTCCTTGAGACTCACAGTCCAATCTCTTCACATGCATACCTTGTGCTTCTCATATGCTGCTGGAGACATAAAGAAAAAGGGAAGGGGTCATATCCCCCTTCAGGAAATGCTGATTGGATTATTTCAACCTGCTCCCTTCAAAATGTACTGTTATAGACCAACAAATAGCACACCCGGAGGTGACATTCCCCATATAAACGATTACTTAAGGATTAGTCACGCAGCTGTACTGAAGGCATATGGCTGGCTTTGCAGGAAGGATTACTGCAGCAAAGATGAATACAGATGACTGAAACAGCCAAAGCAAGCACCTGTCTTTCTACTTCAGCTGGTTATAAAGCTTCTGGCTTGAGGTCCGTCTGCCCATAGTTGGCATCTCCTCGATGCTTCCACAGCATTGTATTTGATAATTATGAAAGGAAAGGAACCCTTTGCAGAATGAAAAGAATGACTGACAGAAAAAGGGTTTGATTTCCAAACAAATCTTGATCAATGCACTAAAAAGTCTTTGTTTCCAGCTGGCAGTTTCGGAAGGACAGCAGAAAGACAGGAACTTGCTGAAACATTTTCAGTTGCAGAATTCATAGGGGTACCCAGGGAGCTTTTGGCGCAGCCTGAGCACAGAGCCATCAGGCTGCACTGCAAGTGCCGACACTCAGCAGATTCTTCTCCAAAGGGCCATTCCCTTCAAGTGATCTGAGGTCAGGGAGTTTGGGTCCACCTTCAAATCCTGGGGCTTGAGGAAAACTGTTCTCTGCAAGGCCCTGATTCAAATTTTAGCCCTAATAAGGGTGGGAAAAAAAAACCAAAACCACTACAGCTGACTTCACTAAGCTTTCCAATCAATCTTCTTGTCTGTTACATTAATAATTGCAGCTTTTAGCACAGTGAAGCCCAGCAGCTTCATAAGATGTAGCAGATGCCCTTTGGTTGCACTTTTGGGTTTTTTTCCCTGTTGCTAATTTATTGCCCTCATGACTTTGTAAAAACAAACAAACAAACAAAAAACTCTATAGGGCAGTTCTTTCTTCTTGGAGGGGGAGAATGATGAGAGGGACAACACTCATAGAATCATAGAATGTCAAGGGCTGGAAGGGATCTCAAAAGATTGTCTAGTCCAGCCCCCTGCCAGAGAAGATCACACTGAAATGCATCCAGACAGTTCTTGAATATCTCCAGAGAAAGAGACTCCACAGCCTCCCTATTCCAGTGCTCTGCCGCCCTCACAGTGAAAAAATTCTTCCTCAGGTTTACATGGGCCCTCCTATGTCTCAACTTCTGCCCATTCCCCCTTGTCCTGTTGCTGGGCATCACCAAGAAAAGGCTGGCTCCATCCTCCTGGCACCCATCCCTTACACATTTATAAACATGAATGAGGTCACTCCTTAGTCGTCTCTTCTCCAAGCTAAAAAGCCCCAGATCCCTCAGTCTCTCCTCATAAAGATGTTCAACTTCCTTAATCATTTTTGTGGCTCTGTGCTGAACTCTTAAGCAGCTCCCTGTCCTTCTTGAGCTGGGGGACCCAGAACTGGACACAGTACTCTAGATGTGGCCTCCCCAGGGCAGAGTAGAGGGGAAGGAGAACCTCCCTCAACCTACTAACCACAGCCCTTCAAATACACTCCATAATGGCATTGGCTTTCCTTGCCACAAGAGCACACTACTGGCTCATGACCATCCTTCCATCAACCAGGACTCCCAAGGCCCTTTCCCCTTCACTGCTCTCCATCAGGTCAGTCTCCAACCTACAGTGATACATGGGATTGCTCTGTCCCAGGTGCATGACTCTACATTTGCCCCTGTTGAACTTCATTTAATTTCTCCCTGCCCAACTCTCCAGCCTGTCTAAGTCTCTCTGAGTGGCAGCACAGCTCTTTCATGTGTCAGCCATTCCACCCAGCCTAGTGTCAGCAGCAAACTTGCTTACAGTGCACTCCATGCCCTCATCCAGGCCATTAATGAATACATTGAATAATACTGGTCCCAGTACCGACCCCTGAGGAACTCCACTAGTTACAGGCCTACATTTGCCCTCTAATGCTGAGCTACCAGTGTGTGACTCCAGAAAAGAGGCCAAACTCCTGCTCTCACCTAAAACCACATACAACCACCCTCTATTTGTGCCCACGGAGTCTTGAGCAACACTATTACAGAACACTTTTTTCTAGCAACAGGCCTTAATGTTGTGCAGCTTCCTCTACCTGCATAATTTCAATTACTTGTCAGCAGCAAGAAAAAGCACCAAGCAAACCACCAGTGATCAGAAAGCCATCGCAATTCTTTTCTTCCTTCTTCCCCCATCTTCTTTTCCCTTCATCCACATTTCTTTCCCACACTAATCGCCATGGTAAGGACCAGGTCCCTTATGCCAGGCCCCGGCATAGCTCTCAGACACACTGCGTGGCTGGGTCGTCAGCAGCAGATTTTCCCCACTCACACGCACCAGCCGGGACCAGAGGAGCGAAGGCGCAGGCTGGGAGCCGCGCAGGGCTCCGCCTGCTCTCCGTGCCGGCCGCCCCGCAGCCGGGCCGCGCTGGGGACTTCCATGGCCGGTCCGAGGGCTCCCCCTGGCGCTGGGAAGCGGCGCGGCCGGGAGCGGAGCGGGTCTGCTCCAGCTCTCTCCTGCGGAGAAACCCGGAGAGCCCCGGGAGGGCTCGTTCCCGCCGCTCCCTGCCCAGCCCCGCTGGCAGAGGCACAGCATCGTTAAAGCCGGAAAAGACCTTCGAGATCATCGAATCCAACCCAGCACCGACAAGTCCGCCATAGAACCACGTCACTAAGCAGCACTACGCAATACCTACGTCACTTTCATAAACCTGTGCTGGCTGGGCCTGATCATCACCTGGTTGTGCTGGGTGGACCAGCCGGGCACACATGCCCTCCCCAGGATGCTCCCACACCAGCCCAGCATCGAGGGCTTTATGCGATCCCATAGGTGTGCGGGAGGGCAGGATCACTGCCCCTGCAGTACTGCTGGTTGTAGTGTAGGCCCACAGGATCCTTCCCTCTCCCCCACCCCAGAGCATGCCTGAGGTCAGCGGATCACATCTCAAGAGGCAAAATGAGGCACTGCCTGCACTCAGGGTTTTCAGGCTGCCAGATGGTCTGTCAACAGAGTCAGAACTTAGATGAACAAGAAATTCTTCCTTGGGC
This sequence comes from Pogoniulus pusillus, assembly GCF_015220805.1. Classification (NCBI taxonomy): domain Eukaryota; kingdom Metazoa; phylum Chordata; class Aves; order Piciformes; family Lybiidae; genus Pogoniulus; species Pogoniulus pusillus. The sequence goes on along the minus strand of NC_087269.1, from coordinate 10,726,243 downwards.
ATATGAAGTGAATCGGTAGTCACCACCCTCCACATGGAAAGCATAGCCAAACTCCCACAGATAGTATAGTGGGAAGAAGACACAGAATGGAGAAAGGATGGAGGATCTTAGTGCAGTATGCAGAGGATGGGCCAACAATGATGTTCTGATCACTGCAGTTCAGCAGCTTGTACCAAACAAGCTGCCTTCCAATACCATTCTCACAAATCACTTGCAGCACATTCATGCTGGTCTTCTTCAGAAAATGAAATCCAGACATTATTTACCTTCTAATTGTCCCAAATTACTAGATTTGGGCGATTTGCCATCTGGAATGACCTGCAAACAAGGGGAGGGAGGTTTTCCCAGGCCTCCCTGAGCTCAGGGAAGACTATGGCAGCTCTGCTAAATGGAAAATAATATGATGCTGATCCCAGTCTTCCTTTAACACTCATGTATCCAGGTGTGATGCTGCCAATAGCAGTGGGAATGTATTACTTTAACATGGCTGCACCTTATCAGAGGGTCATGCCTGCTTTTTTTCCCTAAAGAGCCTTTTAAGAAAGCAATTTGTCAGACCTTCCTGCTCCGGTCATTCCCAAGTCATGTCCTGCAGTACAGTTGCAGAGAAAAATGTAGAGCATTTTCACTTTAAAGTGTGATGATAAAAGAATACCTGGTAACCAGAGGAAAATTTCAAGAGATGAGAACAGCCCTTCCAGCTCCTCTGGGAGACTGACATTACATACTCCTCAGGTAGGTGAGTTATTCACTTGCTCATTGATGCCCTTTAGTGGGAAGTAGAACTAAGTGCAAATCCAAGTCCTGCTATCGCCGATTTCATGCCTAGTTTGGTGTCTCTGTTTTTACCACCTCCCACAAGTCAGTGTTTATCATCTGAGAAGTTCAGCTTCAATGGAAAAATAAAGGTCTGCCTCTTGGCCCCCCTGCTTGCAGAGCACAGGTGTTTGAGGCCACACCCTTTCAGAGGGCAGTGTGCCAGCTTCCTGCCAGTGCTATGAGGCAGAAGTGAGATGGTTTATAAGCCAGTGAGGATGGTGGTGGCTTAGCATCTCTCTTCAAGCATCTCTTATACAGACCCCACAAAAGGAGCTGCTTGTGTTTCAGCTCTCACATGCTGCAGAAAGGTCCTGTCTAAATAGCCTGGATGCTATCATCCAGGTAGCATCTTTTCTCACTGGTGCTTAAACCCTCTAAGAGATCAATCTTGCCACCTTGTCTGGGACTGGATGCTTTGGCTCCAAAATAACTATTTTCAGTATATTCCTAGCTTTTGCCAAGGTCCACCACATAAGGAAGCAAAACTTTTGTTTCTGCTTTGAGGACTTAAGATGTTCTAGCTGTCTAAATAACAGGGTCATCCACCTCCATCATTTCTAACTCCTGAGAGCAGGAGGACATGGCTGAAAGGGAGAGGAGCAATGTCTGGATGCCTCTCCACCCTAACCAGCAGGCAGATCTCACCATCCCCTAGACCTGCCAGCCAGATAGTGAAGCTCCTTTATAATGGTCAAGCTCTTCAAAATCATATCCTATAGCTTTTAGAGGACAATTTTCCCAGACATGTAGGAAGAGAATATGCTCACAGCACAGTTAGGATATAAATATACAACATGTGAAGACAAAGGATTATGATACTTTTATAGCGTCTCTAAGGCCATTAACAAGTTGCTTTGTTTTCTGAAAGAGTTTGATCTTGTTTCACACTTAGAGGAAGTGTACATGTGTGTGTTGGGGGGGAGAGGGGGTCATATAACACTTAACTTGAGGCTAACTTGAGAAACTTCTCTCACCCTCCACAGGACGCCAAGACAGACAAGGAGTCCCACCTCCCCAGCAGAGACACATGAACTGATGCCCAGGTGCTCAAAGAGGGCATTTACACATGGTTTGTTAAGTTGGGGGTGCAAAGCATAACATTTCAGCCTGCTTGATTTTGGTACAGTAGTGGTGGGACACTCATCCTGTCCAGAAAAACAGCCATAGGGTGTCCTAGACTAAGCACACCCGTGTCAGACAAAATTAGGGGGTGGTGCACAGTGTTAATTCAGCTCCTTATCCATGTGCATCAGAATGCTGCCTTTAATTAAATTAGCATAAGCTATCTCTTTGACATTCTGATTTAATATCATAGACTCAAGATTTTATCCCAGTAAATGCATAAAATGTGAATGTATCTCAGAGTAATTTTTACTTGTTTCTCTGTACACTGTTTTAATGATCTAGTCTGTCTCTGCCAGCCAGAACGTGCCTATTACAAATTAAGTCAATGTTTGATTCTCAAAAGGGGAGAGCAAATCACTACAGTGGTTTCCATGTTGCAGGGTTGTGGGTGCTCCTCAGGGAGATAGAGGAGCCTTGTGGCTGTCATCTTCCTAAAAGTCATCCTGAGCCTGGGGAGAAGTGCTAACTGAGAGCAATGTGCACCATGCTTGAATGTGACCCTGCCTCGTTCACTGGGGCAGAGCTCACACAGGTCCCTTGACCATTCTCTAGCAAACTAGGAGGGCTGTCAAAAGGCTCTTCTCCCTGGGCTATTTCCTATCTTTTATAAGCACTTTAACACTGTCAGGTGGTGTGAAAATGTCATGAATAGCTGAGAGCTTTATTAAATATTCAATGCACAGAGCAGGGACAGGTCACTCTGCCTTGCTCATCCAAGCTGCTCTCCTTCACTCTCTTAGGATAGGATTTCTTTCAGAGCTTTTGAGCATGAAGCCTCTGGACCACATTAACCCAGCTAGCCAGGGTCTCATTTCCAACTTACCACCTACTACCACCCATAGGTCTCCTCCTTGATGATTTTCTGCCACCCAGGTAGCTGAGTGCCAGCCCAAAACCCATCCTGGATCTTTTATTGGCACCAGCACTTCTGCTTCAGACTCTGTTCTCTTTCCTTTCCCTGTGCACAGAAGGCTTTTTGTGAGGTGGTGAGCCCAGGCAAACCAAGCAACAAAACTCTGGCTCTGCAGCATGTGGTTTCTGCACTTCCATACAGCCCTCGTATTTGCATGTTCCTGAACCAGCCACTTTAATGCTTGCTGCTTTTCTCATGTCAATAAATGCACTGAACTCAAAATGGTGTCATCCTTACAAAGATAATTTCTAGCTCTACAGCAGATTAAAATCTAAATTTGCTGATATTTCAAAACTGGGGAAATCATACACCCAGAGTACAACTGTTAATGCCAGGCAGACTGTTATTAAAGACAGGATGTCTTGTATTAAAAATTCTGTGTTTACAAAATGCACTTTTGAGCACTTGACTGTAGAAGCAGAAAGCTCACTTTGTTCCTTAAAGGCAACAGGAACCTGCTCTACCAGATTATCACCAGGTTAGTTGTGATTCTGATGCTTTTCTGGTGCCATTGCATGTCTTCTCTTGATTCAGCACATGAAGCTTTTCTGGGTTTTTATGATTCTTCCACTTACATTAGGAATTCCCTCTCTTCTCCTGCTGCACATCTGTGTCCCAGATACTTCAACCTACACAGGATATCTAACCTGTGATTGAGTGATGTCCTTCTGTACACAGAGAACTGAAGAAATGGGGCCAGAATGTGGTACTCTAGAGACCTTCCTCTGTACTACTATCAGTGCTTTTCTGTCCTTGCAGAAAAGCTTCCTACTTTTTGAGGAGCTTTTCCATTTATCCAAATCATCCCTATGACCATGTGTTGCAAGATAACTGTGTCTCTTCAGGTCCAGGGAAAGATGGATGCTTCTTCTCAAGAGAGCTCACATCACTCAGGAGAAGGACTACAAGTGAGTGAGCCCTGCCCTGAAGCCTCCAGGACAAGAGTGGTAGGACCATGTTGATATGAGTGGGGCAGCTCCTGAACAAGGCTTTTGGAGATCACCCAGACTTTGACAGTACCAGCATCCCTCACAGTGTTAGCTTCACATAATCTTCATCTTCCAGCCCACACCATGTTTAATGAGCCATACACGCATTATGCCATCCTCTTTGAGACAGGTGCAGTTTGCTCAGCCAGTGATTGAAGCAAGATACTTGTGATTTTACAGCTGGGCCTGGCAAGATTCAAGGTTTACTTTTACTGAGCATTGACAGTTAAAAGCAACATTAATTTCTGGTTGTCAGCTTTTACTGCCAGTTCCCATTTCTGCTCTCTACCCCTGTCTCAGGGCCTGAGGTGCCCTCTCTCTCATGCTGGCACCTCCTTGGCACTCAGCTGGAGTTGCTCACAGAATTCAGAGTTGATAAGCCACTACAAGCAGTGCTGCAGGAGCAAGAGGCAGCATACAAAAAGCTGTCTCTGCTGATATTTCACAATTAAAAATTGAGTTCCACTAAGCCTCCTTGTAGCTGTGCCGAGGCTTTAATATGAAATGGGTTTGCAGCTTTGGGTGGAAAGACCTTGTGAGGAAGGGCAAGTGAACTGGGTATCTCTCCATCAGGCTGCTCGCACTATCCCAGCTTACTGTGCTTTCAGTGGAGTATTTTTGCAGGACACACCATGTTTCAGCTTGGACTTCATAATGGGCAACTTCTGCCAGCATAGCAACTGTTGCTTTCTGCTCAGGAAGGAGATTGTCTTGCTGTGGGGAAAACACATGATGGTGTATTGCAGAAACAGCTAACTTTGCTCTCGTGGTAATAAAAAAAGGAATCTTTAAACAGTGGTCTTGAGAGGGGATATTCTTTAAGCAACAGCTCAGACACCTGCCTCATGTCACCTCTGCTCTACAGCAGAAGTAGGGCAATGCCATCTGACTAAGGAGAAGCAAGGAGCACCTAACCCCAAGAGACACTTATATCACATCCCTTGCACTGCAAGGCAGGCAGGTACCATTACCTATGGCCTCCAGCAAAGAGAATTCAGAAGCATCAATGCCCGGGGTTATTTGCTTTGCCAAGTGGAAACACTTGCTCTCTTTCCCCTGTGGGAAGCCCAAAGATGGTAACAGCACCTAACATCTCTGCCCTGGGTGATGAGCCCTGTTAAACTGCCTTGCCATAATCTAGACAAAAGGTTAGAAGAAACACAAGTTATCACAGCTTGGCTGTGGGTAGCAGAGTTGGGATGCAGCTTGCTCACTAGACTGCACTGGCACACAATGTTGCCTGCCCCAGGATGCCACAGCAGGTCCCAGCATCAACAGTGATGACCAGTCAGCCACTGGCTACAGGCATGGGCCATCAAGCTGCTCATATGGCTCAGCATTTCTCTCCCAGCCGTGTTCAGAATCTGATTTGCCTGGTGCCATTCATCTGGATTTGAAACAGTTTTAAAACCTGAATAGTGGAGAACTTTGTAAAAGGTGTAAGCACTTCAGAAGAAAGAACACAGCAGTGAGCCAAAGAGGCATCAGTGAAGCTCCTAAGTATCACAGTATCGTCAGGGTTGGAAGAGACCTCACAGATCATCAAGTCCAACCCTTTACCACAGAGCTCAAGGCTAGAACCATGGCACCAAGTGCCACGTCCAGTCTTGCCTTGAGCAGCTCCAGGGACGTCGATTCCACCACCTCCCCGGGCAGCCCATTCCAGTGTCCAATGACTCTCTCAGTGAAGAACTTTCTCCTCACCTCGAGCCTAAATCTCCCCTGGCGCAGTCTGAGGCTGTGTCCTTTCGTTCTGGCGCTGGCCACCTGAGAGAAGAGAGCAACCTCCTCCTGGCCACAACCACCCTTCAGGTAGTTGTAGACAGCAATAAGGTCATCCCTGATCCAGGCTGAGGACCTAAGAGAGGTTTGCATGTCAGTCCCAAGTCTCATCACTTAAATACAGGATTATTTAGTCCACCTGGCTATAACCATGTGCCTGAGACAGCTGAGAGAAGCTTTGTCTGCTTATCAGGTTGGTGGAGAAGTCCATAACCCCAAAAGGATGCTTCAGCTCACAAGTATGCTACATCCTTTCTGAGGTTACCTACCTCTACACCAACCACAGAGAGCAGACATAAGGTATTAGCTCTGTCTGATAGGATGAACATACCCTTTGATGTACCTCAGCTGCTACTCCTATTTCTCAGGAGCAGAAAAATCACTGCAGCAGGAATTTTTCAGCAAAAGGTTTGACTTCAAGGGATGAGTTGGGTTGGTTTTTTTCCAGATTTGCTTTTCTTATCTCAAAAAATTCAAGTTCTTCAACATTGAACCTGCACAGGGGATTAGGGCCAGGTTTCATCAGGTTTATGCCCAAAAATATTCCAATACATTTTCAAAAATTGTCAGGCTGCTTTCTTCCAGCAAGTTCTAAAAGGAAAACTCCCAACTTTTACTTGATTTTTTTTTTTCCTGTTAAAATTAACCCGATCTTGTAAGTTATCCTGGTAGGGCATAAATCCTGCCAAGCAGGTTTAACCCTGGGTCTCCTCCTTCTGCTGCGGGGTCCTGGAGTGAGTAAGATGAACAAACAATAAGGTTTCACCCCAGCAAACCCTTGAGGGCTAGGGGGCTTAGCACCTTATGTCAGGTGTCTTGTGATGCCCTCAACGTGCACTGTGCACTTTCTCTACCTGCCTTTCTACATAAGCCTTTCTGCATGAGCCTTTGTCTGCACAGAGCCTTCCTGCCTCTCCTGGTTTGTGGCTCGTTAAAGGCAGCCACATGTTGCAGCTAACGCTAGTGGCTTAGCAGCACTTCTTCCCTTTGCCTGAAATATTTTGTATGTTACCCTGGGATCATCACGAGTTTGAAAGTGTCTTTCATACAGGAGACTTACTCAGGGTGGCCACTTCCAGTTGGCAGACAGTCACTAGTGGTGCTCCCCAAGGATCAGTCCTGGGCCCAGTCCTGTTCAATATCTTTATTGATGATCTGGACGAGCAGATCAAGTCCAGCATCAGTAAGTTTGCAGATGACACCAAGCTAGGAGCAGGTGTTGATCTGTAGGATGGTAGAAGAGCCCTGCAGAGGGACCTAGACAGGGTGGATGGATGAGCAGAGGCCAATGGGATGAGATTTAACAAGGCCAAATGCAGGGTTCTAAACATTGGCCTTGCAACCCCAAGCAGCACTACAGGCTGGGGACTGAGTGGCTGAAGAGCATCCAGGAAGAAAGGGACCTGGGGATACTGGTACATAGTAGGCTGAAGATGAGCCAGCAGTGTGCCCAGGTGGCCAAGAGAGCCAATGGCATCCTGGCCTGCATCAGGAACAGTGTGGCCAGTAGGACAAGGGAGGATATTCTGCCCCTGTACTCAGCACTGGTCAGGCCACACCTTGAGTACTGTGTCCAGTTCTGGGTCCCTCAATTCAAGAGAGATGTTGAGGTACTGGAACATGTCCAGAGAAGGGCAGCAAAGCTGGTGAGGGGCCTGGAACACAGCCCTGTGAGGAGAGGCTGAGGGAGCTGGGGGTGTTTAGCCTAGAGAAGAGGAGGCTCAGGGGGACCTCATTACTGTCTACAACTACCTGAAGGGAGGCTATAGCCAGGTGGGGGTTGGTCTCTTCTGACAGGCAACCAGCAATAGAACAAGGGGACACAGGCTCAAGTTGTGCCAGGGGAAGGTACAGGCTGGATGTTAAGAGGAAGTTCTTCACAGAGAGAGTGATTTGCCCCTGGAATGGGCTGCCCAGAGAAGTGGTGGAGGTGTTCAAGAACACCCTGGAAGTGTTCAAGAAAAGCCTGGATGAGGCACTTAGTGCCATGGTCTAGTTGATTGGATAGAACTGAGTGCTAGGTTGGACTGGATGATCTTGGAGGTCTCTTCCAATCTGGTTGATTCTATGATTCTAGGGAACAAAAGTGTTGTGAGTACATATGCTGGAGTGAATGTGGAGATTCCAGAAGCATAGTTAGAATTTTTCCTGTTCTCACATTATTGTTTTCTAAGTTCTGATTGTTTAAACTCTTTAATTCTGTGCAATTGCTTCCTGTCAACCAAAAATCCAAAGAACCTCAGGGAATTTTTTTTCAGGTTTTTTTAATATTAATAATAAAAACTAATATTCACACAGACATTAATAGTCATAATTCATAAGGATTATCAATTTCTGCTACATAAGTTTAATCAGAATTGCCAGTATTTACAAACCAAAACAAAGAAAACTAAATGATTTGATGGATGTGGCTCAATTTTTCTTTTCAGATTTTTAGTGAGCAAAACTTTTTGTGGTCTCATCGTGACCTTATAACCTCAGCCCTGAGTAGAATAACTCTAAAAAGTGTTTTCCAAAGATTAAAAAAAAAAAAAGAAAAAGATGTCCCTTTTGTTTCTTGTTTTGACCAACCCTGAAAATGCAGGAATTGCTGCAATGTGAAGCTCCCACAGGAACTCAGGTCTCCTGTGGAGAGAAAATGAATTCTAATTCTAAGGTTGGTTTTACTTAATTAAATGAAACAAAGATTTGGACATATAAAATAGAATTCTTCCCAGCCCCTGCCCTGGTCAAGCTGTGCTCAGAAAACCTGCAATCTGATTATCTCCATATCAGCAAGCTGACTGTCAGGCTTTGCAACCCAGCAGGAAGAAAGGCTAATAATGAGTCAGGTATTTATAGCACAGATGTCAATAGTTTGGAGTGTTTAATCACAGCCTACTTCGATTTGTACACAGCCCTGACAAACCAGATGTCTGTGCCAAGGGTTCTGGATGGAGATGGAGCTGGACTGGGTCTATCTAATATCTCCTGATTCTTGTACACAAAATTCCAGAATCACAGAACCTTAAAGGTTGGAAGGAACCTCCAGAGATCATTAAGTCCAACCTCCCTGCCAAGGCAGGATCCCCTAGGGTAGTTCACACACGAATGTAAGCAGGTAGGTTTTGAAAATCTCCAGAGAAGGAGACTCCACTACCTTTCTGGGCAGCCTGTTCCAGTGCTCTATCACCCTCATTGTAAAGAAGTTTCTCCTCATGGTAAGGTGATTGCTCCTTGTCTTATTGCTGCTGGCCACCAAAAAGAGATTGTCCCCAAACACTTGACAGCCACCCCTCAGATATTCGTATACATTTAGAATCATAGAATCAACCAGATTGGAAGAGACCTCCAAGATCATCCAGTCCATCTATCACCCCGCCCTATCCACTCAACTAGACCATGGCACCAAGTGCCTCATCCAGGCTTTTCTTGAACACCTCCAGGGATGGTGACTCCACCACCTCTCTGCACAGCCCAATTCAATGGTAAATCACTCTTCTCCATGAAGAACTTCCTTCTAACATCCAGCCTAGACCTCCCCCATCACAACTTGAGACTGTGTCCCCTTGTTCTATTGCTGGTTGCCTGGCAGAAGAGACCAACCCCCACCTGGCTACAGCATCCCTTCAGGTAGTTGTAGACAGCAATGAGGTCCCCCCTGAGCCTCCTCTTCTCTAGGCTAAACACCCCCAGCTCCCTCAGCCTCTCCTCATAGGGTTTGTGTTCCAGGCCCTTCACCAGCCTTCTTGCCCTTCTCTGGACACGTTCCAGTATCTCAACGTCTCTCTTGAATTGAGGAGCATTGATCAAGTCTCCTCTCAGCCTTCTCTTCTCCAGACTAAACAGCCCCAGGTCTCTCAGTCTCTCTTCACAGGGGAGGTGCTCAAGTCCCTCAGTCATCCTTGTGGCTCTCCACTGGACTCTTTCTAGCAAGTCTGTATCTCTCCTGAACTGTGGAGCCCAAAATTGGACAGAGTATTCCAGGTGTGGTCTCACCAGGGCAGACTGCTATATACCAAAAAAAAAAAAAAAAAAGAAAAGAAAAGAAAAGAAAAAGAAAAAGAAAAAAACAAGAAAAAAAAAAAAAAGAAAGAACCAAACTGGTCACCAAGTCATGCTGCATTAGCCCATCTCCAGCCAAGGCCAGATCCTGTGCTAAGACTCAGCTCTCTGTGGTCATAAAGAAGCTCCATGTGGGGCTGGGGAAGATTGGCATTTCCTGACTAAAGGCCTATATTCTGCTTGCAAAAGGCCACTCGGATGTGAAAGTTCACAAATATTAAATGCTCTTTTCCAAGGGCCTAGAGAAGGTGCAGGAGCTAATCCTGTAGCACTGTGATGATAAAAGCACACCCTGAAGGAATGAATAATTGAAGCCCAGCCCTAAATATTAATAGTATACAAGGGGATGAGGACACTTCCCTTAACTTTGCACTTAATGAGCTGCCTGTTTGGATTTGAACAGAGATATTCTCATAATCACTCCAAGCTCCTTAAAGCCCTTGCTAGAAGACTGTGGCACTGTGGATTTATGCTACCTTCCTCCAAGATTTCTCATATTGTTATGTGTTCAAGAGGGACATGATGGTGTTCATCAGAAGATATGTTCCAACAACAAATTGGAACAAAGGATGCTCACCAAGCCCCCTGCCATCTCAGAAGGGACAACAACATCTGCACAGGAGAGAGGGTACACAGATGGTCGAAACACAGCAAGTGAGGGCTTGCTCCAGGTCTGGAGATGCCCTGCCACGGCTGCTTGGCACAGTGCTGGGATAATGGGGAGTATTTTGAAGGTTCATGGAAGAACCTCTACAGCTGGTTAGTGCTCTGCTTTGAGAGAGATGTTTACAACATGCTGGCCCCAGACTGGTGCATGGCAGTTACAGGGATCTGGCTCTGTATTCATCTGGTTGCTGGCCCATGTAAACTGCCCCACAGACTGCTGCAAGAAAGGGCTCACTGATGAGCATGCACATGGGAGGCTACCTACCTTCTGGCTCTGCAAGAAAAAAGCTCCCATGAGGGCAGGAGCCAGAGCAAGCCACTGGCAGGTGCATGAAAAATGAATGGGATAGGATTTTTTTTTTTTTCTTCAAATGCTGTCTGAGCGCAGAAATTGCTCTGCAAACAGAGAGTGCATCACAGAAGTGGGGCAATATCATGCACCAAGGAGCCTGTGCTCCCAGGGGATCTGGAGATGGACAGTCCGGAGGAACCAAACCCCACTGCAGTCTTTGCCAGCCCTCAGATCAGTAAAATACAGGCAATTTAAATAAACTACATTCTCTATGAAACTTGATTTAGAGCTTGCTCTCTCCTGGCTCTGTGAGCTTCTGTGTGTTTGTGAGCACCATCACTGCCAGTGTTATATGTACCTGTGTTCACCTCTGATCAAGCCTTGGACTGTGAGATGGGAGACACAGGATCCTCTCTTCATCAGGCTAATAGCTTGTCACAGGAGTTTGGACTTTTATCTTCACATTTTTCTGACCCCGCTTTCTAATCCTTGCTATTGCCGCTCCTGCTCCTTGCCTGCACCTTTTGCCTGAGTGGCCAGCAGAAGAGAGTTGATGCCATGGAATCAGTTTTCCATCAACAGGATTGTTCAATGTGAATCTCCTTTAGACACTTCTGTCAGTGTTCCTGTTCCCCTGGCCAAGCCCACCACAAAGGGATGTGGCTGGAAAGCTGCTTGTCTCCCATACAATGTGACAGGGTTCATGCAGAGGCACCACCACCCTGCTGTCTTTCTGGGGGCTGAAATCATCTGGATGCCCTTCCTCTCCTTCTATCCAAGCTGAGCTTTTGTCCTTCAGCCTTCCCCATCTTTAAAAGACACCATGTGATGTTTGAACAAGAGAAGACTGATGGTTCCTGTTCTCCACCAACACCTTCCCACCAGACAGTGAGGTTTCCTCTACCTTTTCTGCTCAGTCCTTTGTTTTTAGGGCAATGTGGCTGAGCTTGACTTGTCCAAATTCAAGACACATTATACGCATCTGAGTATGTAACATGGCATGCCAAGCCTGCAGTTAAATTTCTTCCTGCTCTTCCAAAAATCCATCTCCCAAGAAATGTGATGCTTAAATTCTTTATGGTTTTGCTAGTTCTTCCTGAAGTGGGAAGGATGACTGAGAGCTAGGATACAGCAGTGGCACAGGGTGAGTTTCTTTGGGATGGTCAGAGGCAGAAGGTACAGCTGCTCCTCAACAGTAGGTTTAGGAGGGTGGACAGCTAGAGAGAAAGAGCAATTTGAGCAAATGGCACTAAAATGGCCTGAAGTATCTCTGTAAATCAGAAGGTTCCTAGTCATAGGAGTAGCCATGCCCTCTGACTATCTCACAGAGGAGAGGAATCCACCACCCTTGCAGCTTACAATGGAGCTGGGCAACCTCCTGAATCACAGAAACATTCCAGTTGGAAAAGACTCTCAGGATCACAAAGTCCAACCAGTAACCCTATTCTACAAAGTTCACCCTAAACCACATCCCCGAGCACCACATCCAAACAACTTTTAAACACATCCAGGCTTGGTGACTCAACTACCTCCCTGGGCAGCCCATTCCAATGCCTGACCACTCTTGCTGGGATTTTTTTTTCCTAATATCCAGTCTAAACCTGTTCAGTCACAGCTTGAGGCCATTCCCTCTTCTTCTATCACTATTTACCTGTGGGAAGAGACCAGCAGCAGCCTCTCCATGATGTCCTTTCAGGTAGCTGTAGACAGCAATGAGGTCTCCCCTCAGGCTCCTATTTTTCAAACTAACAATCCTCAGCTCTTTCAATTGCTCTTCATAAGATTTATCCTCCAGGCTCTTCCCCAGCTTCATTGCCCTCCTCTGCACTCACTCCAACACCTCCACATCCCTCTTGTAATGAGGTGGCCCAAACTGAATGAAATACTCCAGGTGTAGCCTCACCAGAGCAGAGCACAACACGGAGACGAGGCAGCCAGCCAACACGCCAGGTAACCCAATAAGTCCCTTCCAAACACAGCCTCTGAGCTCACACTCCAGGCCATGTGTGCCAAACCAACACAACCACTGTTAGCACAGAGCTGCCCTGCAGTCACTCACCTCTCCACACAGTGACACAGAGACCCTGGCATCACTACGGTCCCTGTTCTTTCCTGTGTTATTCTTCATCAGACAGACATCACTTCATTGCCTGGTAGAAGCAAACATGTCCATGGGTATCTGCCATAAGCCAAATGTAGAACAGTTTTTAACAAGCTGGAAGGAGCAAAATAAACAGCAGTTGACCTGCAAGGTCCCTGTTCTTGACAAACATCCCCAGAGGTGGTGGAAAGATGAGGAGATAGCTCTTTGCTTTAATTGGTACATTAAAATTCTTCCAGGCCACTACACGACTGTTAATAGGCAACTTAATTAATCACTAACCCAGTTCAAATTTATACTCTCCAGAGGCTCTTATTTCTTTTTTTTTTTTTCTTATTACATCCAAAGCCATTGGGAGTTTTGTCCTAATCATGTAAAACAAGCTGAGGGCAGTGACATGAAGCAACTTATTTAACTCCTGATCTCCAGACATCTCTATCAGGTGCCCAGGCCTGCACTGTCTTCCCTCAAAAGAAGATACCTCTGGAAATGAGGTGTGAAATACTACAAGTCAGGAAAAGTAAACAGCAATAATCCTTTGCACCAGCAACCAACTCACCCCTATTGAGTGCAAAAAGAAGATCCGGGATCAGACATCAGGAGTGAGCACACAGGCGTGTTTCAGGCAGTCTCCTGGGTGACTGAGGAGTCTCATTCAGCCTTTCATGAACATTCATGAGCCCCTCAGTTCAAAAAGGACACAGAACTGCTTGAGAGAGTCCAGTGCAGAGCCACAAAAATTATTAAGGGCATGGAATATCTCTCTTATAAGAAAAGACTGAGGGAGGTGGGGCTCTGCAGCTTGGAGAGGAGAAGACCTTAGAGGAGACCACATTCGTGTTTATAAAGATGTAAAGGGTGAGTGCCAAGAACATGGAGCCAGGCTCTGCTCAGTGACGCCCAGTGAAAGGGCAAGAGACAACGGGTGGAAGTTGAGGTATGGGAAGGTTCATGTAAACATGAGGAGAAATGTTTTTCCCTGTGAGGGTGACAGGGGAGTTGTGGAGTCTCCCTCTCTGGAGATATTCAAAACCCACCTGGATGTCTTCCTGTGTGATCTGGTATAGGTGATCCTCCTCTGTCAGGGGAGTTGGACTGGGTGATCTTTTGAGGTCCTTTCCAGCCTCTGACATTCTGTGATTGATTTTGTGATTCTCCAAAATGTGTCTTCTGTGTTGTCCTCAGCCACACACCACACAGAGAAGACACTTTGGAGCACCTCATGACGGAGAAGTATCAAAGGAATGAACATATCATCTCCTGATCCTCAGAAGAGCTTTAACATTGGGATGTTTCAACTGTCTGGCTCTCACTGTCACTATCTGCTGAAGGAACATGAGGAGTAAGAATCTGTGTCCCACAAGATGTCCCAGTCCCTCTCTGTCGCTGGGCAACTAAGTGACTGTATGCAGCCTGAACATCAGCCTGAACTGATAGGTTTGCTGAGGAGGTCTTCAGAAACAGTACTCTTGGAAGTTTCCTTCTTCTTCCCAAGGCTGGAGTGCAGTAAATCAAAACTTGCTCCAATAGCTGTGTTGGAAGTGATGGGTTTAGCAGTCATGTGAACAACAATGAGGTTTCCATCACAGGTGAGTTATGAGCCATTTATTGCTAAAAAAACAACTGGATTTTACTGCTGCCAGGCACACTTAAGGTACTGCCCACAGCCTGAAGACAGAGTGATTGTGGAGAAGTAAAGCAGTCACTAAGCTTATGGAGGGAAGGGGCATCGGTTGCTAGTGATGAATGAACATGATTCCTTCTGCTCAAGGAGAAATGGTTTATTTGCCTCGGAAGCCTTGTACACCTGCAGGCACATTGCCAATGCATGTGTCACCACTTGTGATTGAACGGTAAAGCCAGTGTGGATTTTCCTCGCTGCAAACCAGGATTTATCTCCTGCTGTAACATATTTATTCCAAGAGAAACAAAGAATTACAGACATCTCAAACACAATGATAGAATAGCTGGAGGTCTGACAAACAGCTGGGTAAGGGACAGTGAGGGAAGTGCTTTGGTGACATAAATTAGGCCACGTAGGCCTTGAGTATGCGTTGTAGTCGCTGAAGTCCTGTCCCAAGACCCTTCACCACTTTCATTGCCCTTCTCTGGACGTGGCCCAGCTCTTCAATGTCTCTTCTTATACTGTGGCACCCAAAACTGAGCACAGTACCCATGGTGCAGCTTCATCAGTGATGAGCACAGTGGGACAACACCTCTCTAATCCTGCTGGCCACGCTATTCCTGATGCAGGCCAGGATGCTGTTGGCCTTCTTGGCCACCTGGGCACATTGTTGTTCAGCCTAGCAAATTGCTGAAGACAACCACAATGGCTTTGGGTCAGGAGGACAAAAGCTTCCCTGGGTGTTGTATTTCAACATTCAGTAGAAATCTTTCTCTTCTGCCTTCCCGTGGGAAACACTTGCCCTTGAGTTCAAGGAGAGACCTGGATCTTTGCCAGGACATCCAGGACACTGGTCTGGGGAACATCTCTGGTCAGCAGTGGGTCTATCAGACTAGCAGATTCATATGACTGAACTTTCACCATCACCCCGGAGAGCAGCCACCTCCCAGCTGCAGAAGTCTCTCACCCAGACAGCGACTGCAGCATTTGTCTGACAGCTTCCCAGTCGTTCAGCCTCACCACATGCAATCGATTTTGCTGGGAAAGTCAAGCTTTGTCACCTGCTCAGAGATACTCCTCTTGTCTTTTGATCCTGTGGCACAGTCAGTACCTACAGAGGCAATAGGCCCCTGAGTAGAACCGTTCTCCCCAGTCTGTCTCGGCCAATAGCACCTACTCGTGATACACTGTGGACAGCTTCATGTGCAAGATGGGGTTCCCACAGCACAGCTGAGACGAGGACTAATGCTGACCAGGTGGCAGTGGGGTAGCACTCAGCTGCTTAAATACGTGCCCCTATCTGCAGAGGCTGGAGTGTGAAAACTACTTTTTGAAGCAGTTTGTTGCATTTTTGTTTTATCACCACCTTGGATAACAGAGCCAGGAGGCCAGCAACTCTGTTTCTCTTCCCAGTGCTTCTGTCTTTGGCTGCAGAACTCGAGAGAAGCACCGATTTCATACCATTTAAGAGAGATTAATGTTTCCCTCTCAGAATTTCTCGGGGGGGGCAAAGGAGAAAGAAAGTTGTGTGTATCTGTATTTCCCTTGGCACAGAATGTCAGGAATTTGAGCTGCTGTCGGATGCGACAGAACTTGAATCATAGAATCAACCAGGTTGGAAGAGACCTCCAAGATCATCCAGTCCAACCTAGCACCCAGCCCCAGCCAGTCAACTAGACCATGGCACTAAGTGCCTCATCCAGTCTCTTCTTGGACACCTCCAGGGACAGTGACTCCACCACCTCCCTGGGCAGCCCATTCCAATGCCAATCACTCTCTCTGTGAAGAACTTCCTCCTAACATCCAGCCTGTACTTCCCCCAGCACAACTTGAGACTGTGTCCCCTCGTCCTGTTGCTGGTTGCCTGGGAGAAGAGGCCAACCCCCACCTAGCTACGATGTCTCTTCAGGTAGTGAGTTTTTCAGTGCAAACGCTAGGAATGCCTGCTTCCTTTAGCAAGGATATTTTTACCCCTTGTCACGGAAGGTAGTTTGGGAGGTCGTGGGGAAAATACGTGGAGACTCACTTGTGGATTTCAAGTGATTTATTGCTCAAACACGGAGATCCCCCTCCCGAACTAAATTCCCCACGTGAGTTCTTTTAGGATTGAAGTTGTAGAATAACATTTCAGAAAATAGCAGATAGAGGAGAGTCTGTAATTTCTTTAGGGTTCTTTTGAGTCTTTAAAGTTACTCAGTCTTTAGGTAAAGAGTTCTTTCTCCAATTTACTCACTGTTCGTAGTTCAATTCAGCAAAGTTCGAGGTTTGGGCGGTGTCCCTTTGTTCGTCAGGATCGGGCCTAAGCAGGTTTCAGGTCTCTGCGAGTCCCTCGTTGGGCAGGGCCGATCAGGAACGAGAGGTCACTACGGCAGGAGCGAGGCAAACAGGCAAGCAGGCAGGCAAGCAAGCTAGCAAAAGCTAAAGCTCGCAAAAGCTCTCGATCCAGGCCGGCACACCATTTTTATAATGTTCAAAAGAGGTGTAACCCATCAGTCCAGGCTACTTTACGTTATTCTTACAGATTGGCACAAAGTTATAATCAATCCATACAATTGGCTAATTCTTACCAAAAACAACTTATGGAACCACCCAGGGGTCAGCCCCCAGCAGTTGTTTGTCGAGTGGTCATCATATCTGAGAATTCAAACCTTTTTCCAAAACATAGCCATGTTTATGTCTTTCGTTTCTCCGAGAGAGAGATTCTCTCAAGGCCTGTACGTCTGCTGATACAACAGCTACGTCAGTGCAAGCAGATAGAAAATATTGGTTTGACTTTTTCGATGGAAGGCCTCTGAGCCACAATTTTGTGTGTAAATGAAAATTCTGCAATAGGGCAAAAGGGCTCTGCTTCCTTCCATGACACCCCTTCACGCACCGCAGCAGACAGCGCTCCGATGTGCTCGGCTCTCAGAAGCCGGCGGAGCAGCGAGGAGGGCGGGAGGCGCTCCCGCCTCTTTGAGTTGCAGGCGCTCGCTCAACCACTAGATGTCGCCGTGCGCCGCCTGACAAGCCAGAGCAGGCCTCCCGGCGGCCAAGGCCGGGCTGATTTTGGAGCTCACGTTCCAGAGGCTTTCTTTTGTCCATTGTATGCTTTGTTGTTGGGTTTTTTCCCGTTTGTAATTGCTTTGGGCCCAGGAGGAGCTGTAATTCCATTAGACTGCCCACGCATCCTGCATTGCCAAGGGTTATATAAGTACTAAGTCACAACAACAAACAGAGGTACTGGCCTGGGTGCCCTGCACGCAGAAACCTCTGCCGAGTGCCACCACATCCCTTCACAAAGCACAGCAGAACTGACTGCTCCTGTCAGGCCCCTCCACGACATCTGTCCAGAGCCTCGCACAGGGCAGCCCCACACATATTCCTTCACTGAGCTCGATGCACACATTACTGATCGACAGGCAACTGAACATGAGGCGGCAGTGTGCCCAGGTGGCCAAGACAGGCAACGGCCTCCTGGCCAGTGCCAGGAACAGCGAGGCGAGCAGGACCGGGGAAGTCACTCTGCCCCGTACGCAGCGTTGGTTAGGCCACACCTGGAGTACTGTATCCAACTCTGCATCCCTCAATCTAAGTAACACATTGAGGTGCTTGAATGTGCCCAGAGAAGGGCACCAAGGCTGGTGAGGGGGCTGGAGCACAGCCCTACAAGGAGAGGCTGAGGGAGCTGGGGTTGTTCAGCCTGGAGAAGAGGAGGCTCAGGGGAGACCTTATTGCTGTCTACAACTACCTGAAAGGAGGCTGTAGCCAGGCAGAGGTTGGTCTCTTCTCCCAGGCACCCCGTGTCAGAACAAGAGGACACAGTTTCAAACTGCACCAGGGTAGGTTTAGGCTGGATGTTAGGAAGTTCTTCACAAAAAGAGCAACTGGCATTGGAATGGGCTGCCTGGGGAGATGGTGGAGTCACCATCCCTGGAGATGTTTAAGAGGAGGCTGGGTGAGGCACTTAGTGCCATGGTGTAGTTAATTAGAAGGGTTAGGTGATAGGTTGGACTCAGTGATCTTAGAGTTCTTTTCCAACCTGGTTAATTCTGTGATTCTGCGATAAGGGTGGAATTATTTGGTCAAAGCCAACACATCACCAACTGCAAGAAAAGGCAGAGAGAGCAAACAGTGGATTGAAATCTTTTATTCACTAATCAGTCCTGCTGTGTGGGTAGCATCTTAGCAACTGGAACCCAAATATGCAAAAATACTGAGTTTTCAGTGAAAAAACAGACAGTATAAAATATTCCAGTATTGTCTCTTTGAACCATTATTTCAACAAGACCCCTGATTCAAAGGCAAGACACTTTGTCTGTTTGTTTGCTCTCTATTCTCAACCTCTCCCCCACCAAAAAACAATTGTTGAGACAGTAACCCTCTTTACCCCCACATTACCCGCACATGTTGCGGGGAGAGAAACGTTACATGAACTCCCCTCCTGATTTCCAAAGGTTTCTTGAAGAACATTCTCCCAATGACACCAAGGGTGAAGACGCAGATTGCTGTGACACCAAGCTGTTCTACACACCACAGGCACCTGTGGTGCTACTGAGCTTTGACGAGAGGCTCTGTCTCCCGGATAAGCCACTCAAGAGCTTCGTGCCGGCCTTGCCTCTCCAGTTCTGCTCCAATTACTTCCCTGCACTTCTCATGGTAGCTGTTCACCCAGTTACACTAAAGAAAGGGAAGAGTATGACATTCAGCATAAATATAGAACAGTTGGTGCCCTTCAGAAGCTGTGTACAGCCAAAACCAGTTGTAGGGCCTTGATTTCCTTGGAATTGAGCTGTTAGGATCACAGGATGTCAGGGGTTAGAAGGGACCTCCATGGATCATCGAGTCCAAAACCCCTGCCAGAGCAGGACCATAGAATCTAGTGCAGGTTGCACAGGAATACATCCAGACAGGTTTTTTTAAGTCTCCAGAGAAGGAAACTCCACAACCACAACCTCTTTGGGCAGCCTGTTCCAGTGTTCTGTGACCCTTACAGTAAAGAAATTCTTCCTCATGTTTGAACTGGCAGAGAGGAAATTTAAACCAGATGTTAGGAAGAAGTTCTTTACAGTGAGGGTGGTGAAACACTGGAACAGGTTGCCCAGGGAGGTTGTGGATGCTCCCTACCTGGAGGTGTTCAAGGGTGGGTTGGATGAGGTCTTGAGTGACCTTTCTAGTAGGAGGTGTCCCTGCCTATGGTGGGGAGTTGGAACTGGATGATCTTTGAAGTCTCTTCCAACCTAAAGCATTCTATGACTCTATGCTGAGGTGGAACTTCTGTGCTGTAGTTTATACCCATTGCTCTGTCACAGGGTGCAAGTGAGGCTGGTATGGGATTCTGTCTCAAAGAACCAGACCTCTAATATATGGATGTGACTTGTAAATTTGATGAGGGTAGGGAACCAAAACTGTTTGTCCCAGGTTTTGAGGGAAGCCAAGGCTCAGTTGAGTTGACGAGTACTTAAAGTCTCTGCAAATCACTGCCTCCAGCAAGTCAGAACAGCACAGTCTGGTAAACAGCTTTGCAAATCTGCAACTGATGAATGCACTCCTGAGACACAAGTTGCCCTACTGATCTGAACAGGGAACTTTATGGCAGATCTTGATACCCTTCACAGTCTTCTTTGGAAAAAGGAAATGCAAATAGGATTACTATTCAGAAATTAGGATGGGTTGAGGCAAAACAAGGAGTACGGTAGAATAACAGGAGGAAACACATCACTGTGAAGGTGACCTAAACAGAAACCTTAGAGTACAAAGCTATTTGGTGATAGCTGAGGTGCTGAGCAGCTATCATTGATGTCTGCTCAGAGTCTGTAAATACACATAGTTGGCTGAATGGGATTGATCACAAGTAGATGCAAACAATGTGGGGCAGGCATCAGTGTAAGTTTCTGTGGAGACAGCATGATAGCCTCACAGAAACAAATCAAGGCAGAAGCAGGATAGTAGAAATTATAACAAGGAAACTACCAAAACACCACCAACAGAGAGGTCATCACAGTCTCCATTATAGAGTAATAAAACCTGGAAAGACCTCTGAAGAGCTCATCTAGTCACCCTCCCACTCAAAGCTGGATCAAGTTTAAAATAAAGTCAGATTGCTCAGGATTGCTCCCTGGATCTATGAAATGGGACAGAGGCCAGTGGTCCCTGTAAACAAAACAGAACAGAACAGGCTGGTTCTAGTGCAAAGCAAGCAAGGCAAACTTACTGCGTCACTTACCTCTTTTTGTGTCAGCAAGTTAACATCAATCATTTTTGTCTGGATGGGAACCAGAGTTAAGGGTTCAAAAGTCAGGCTCCCTCTGTTTTTGAAATTGTACTGCATTAGAAAGACAAATGGGATTGCAAACTTTTAGAAAGAGCTCTTGCTAGATCATCACATTCACTCCTAAGTTCATGTGATCACTACAGAACAACACACACAACATTCACATGAGAGGGCAGCTGCTTACAATAACTATTCCTTGTAGCTCAAGCAAAGAGTCTCAGTATAGACCTTAGTTATTTCTTTCAATGATCCCTTTTCAAAGGCCATGCCGCAGGTCACAATTTTACAGGACCCCCCCCTCCTTGAAGACTTTATCAATAGTTTTCAGTTTGGCATTTCTAAAAGCACAACCCAGGCAGATTGGCAATTGTAATGTCAAAATCTGTCTGAGCTCTGTTTCTGCTACCACTAAAGACTCTATCAGAGAATAAAATGCTGACTTGAGAAGATCAGTCAACTCTACAGCAACAACTCCAAGGGGCTGAATTAAAGATAAATCTGCTATTTGATATCCAGACAAAAACTATTTTAAAATAACTCTCCCATGAGCATTTCAACCTATGGAAACTCTGCAGAAGCACAACTGTCTTCTGTGCTCCCAGCAGCAAGGGAGACATAGAATTAGTTTTCACCAAAGCAGGGTTCTGATGGCCAGGAGTCTTGAGTAGGATTCAAGTGTCTACAATATCGTTCCACTTCGTTAAGTTTTACAACCAGTGAGTCATGGAGAAGGGTGCATGTTGAGCAGGTCATTCACCTTGGTTTCAGCAGGGATCACGAGGACAACATTTTCTATTCGGATCCCAAAAGACCCATCTTCATAATAACCAGGCTCTGCAAAAACAGTCATTAACTAACTCACATACCTGCACTGTGCAAATGTTTATTCCCTATGGCCAAACTTCCCCTCCATGGCTTTGCTCCCCTGAAGTCACTAAACAATCTTGACATCAGGCATCCATATAAGCACAGAAGCCCCCTACGCAAGGTGACAGCAAAAGTCCTCAAATGAAGGAAAAACAAGACAAGACAGACAGCCCTTGTTCTCAGAGAGTCTCCTTGCAAGCCAAGAGAAAGTACAGGGTACATGTGTTCCAAATACCAGAAACTCTGAAAATATTAATGTCTTTATAAAAGGCAGGTGGGTAGCCCCTTCCCCAAAACACTTATTTTAGAGAGTGCCCTCCTGACTCCCTGGGAGGACTTTGCAGTCCTGAAAGAATCCAAGTCTATCAGCAAACTCCAGCAGGCTGTTAATTCAGTACTGGA